>NC_055686.1:13007309-13187309 GCF_017639745.1 Melanotaenia boesemani
GCAGAGATTCCTAATCTGGATGTAAGGGGCGTCAGGAAACCACACACCTGAATGGACCAGCTGATTAACAAGTAGTCCACTGTTCATTTTTTGTAAAATAAATTCTTAACCTCTTAAAAGACACTTTGTCAGCATTTTAACAATTTTGAGATTCTTATACATTTTTTACATCAATGAAATATCCAGCTCTCTAGCCTCTAAGTGCAAGATTGATTCTCTGAATTCCTAAAATATGTAGAAAACTAACTAATCGGGCCTTTAAATTTTAATTAACAGGGTCTGTGGCCCACCGCCACAGCAAAATAAAAGCCTTCATAATGTCACTTTAAATGCCAAATGTGATGTATACATTTTCATACTTTCTCAGCAGCTCGATCAGCTGTACATTAGACTCATAAAAAGACTAGTGGGGGCGAACTCAACAGGTTCCTTTTTTAAAAAGAAATGTCAAATTTTCTCATAAATGCTAGGTCAGTGCATTTTTCCCATAAACCATTTTGTCTTGTCTGCTAGTCCCTCCTTCTGATCAGTGTGCACAGGATTTACTCAGAAATAAAATAGGTTCATACACATAAGTCCTCAAAAAAAAAAAAAAAAAAAGATTATTAAGCAATTATTTAAGAAATTTTTTTTTCAAATGAAAGAATGAATCACTGTACTGGAAACTTGAGAAAGACGGCTGGGACAGTTGGTGAGTTGCCAAATACATCCCACATGTCAAAGCTGGAAGTTGACAACACCTCACCCATCTGTTAAAACACACACTTAGTCAGCACCAGAACATCCGGATAAATGTTATATATTGAGGAACTTTTTTGCATTGAAGTAATAATCATCTTTCACCGACTTTAGCTTAGTTTTAATAACGTCGCAGTCATAACATCTAAATACTGTGGTGCAAGATACCAGATGCAGTAAACATCCTACCGGTGAGCCAAATACATAAAGAAAATTTCTTCATTATATTGACTGAGAGCTTAATGTGGTAGGTATTATGTTCTGCTTAGCATGTATTAGCTGCTGCATTAGTGGTGCAGGAGGCAGAGTTGAAGGAGGAGTGGATGGACAGGAGAGAAATAAAGCAGGCGTAGACAGTAAATGTCTGGAAGGAAGGACTGCTGGCACAAAGAGGTTCAAGTAAACCACTCTCAGTTATGACATCATTGTAAACAGCTGCATGCGTGTGTATGTGTGTGCGCTTGTGTGTGTTTTCTATCCAAGTATCTTTTTGCTGACTGCAAGACAGCTGACTAAATAGGATCTTAACCTACTTAAGAGATCGCCTAAGCCTGAGTGTGAATGAATGCCTGTGTCTGTCTGTTTTTCCAAAATATTAACTGATGACTCAGCTGAGTGTGTGTATTTGTGTGTGTTAACAGGCTTGTGGGGAGTTTACTGTCTCTTCTCTCGATCTTCAGAGAATTGTCCCAGCTGTACTTAATGTCCAAAATGTGAAACCTGTCCCTGAACCAAGCATGCTCAGTGTTTCCCAACACATCCAGGTTGAGGAAGGATGTAATATAATGAATAGTTAGTGAAAAGACTGGTCACAAAAGACCGACATCTTCCACAGGCACCACTGATCTTCTTTTCATCAGTGAACTGCCAGTCAGCCGCAAATGAGTTTTTCCATACCTATGCAGTAGAAAACCACAAAAAGAAGCACATGCATAAATGTTCCCCATCATTAATGGCTAAATCTAACGCAACTCACCAGCTGCACACTGTTAAAACAGTGGGTGGAGCTCTGTATACACTCAGACACACACACAGCTTCAAGTTAGTGACTAGGCCTCTCAGTTTCAGCAAGACTGGGGTCAACTGATAAGATTAGCCAAAGTAAAATGCGGCACACCTAGCCCGACCACAGACACACAAAGATAAGAAAAGCTTGTGTCACATACAACATGAACAGTCAGTAAGTAAAAGAAAAACAAAGAGAAAAGTCAAACTCACTGCAGAGTCTGGAAAATAAAAATGATCTGTCATATTATTCATTTAAAAACTACAAAGAACGTGCAACAGACTAATATTTCAATCCAATCTTTGAAGATACATAGTTCTTTTATTTAGAATTAAAATAACTAAATTTACCTTCAACAAATCAAAATGATTTCTGCAGGTGAACCCCTTGATATGAAAACTATACACATACACAAAAATATCAACTAAAAAAAACGTAAAAATTTGCTTTTGAGATATAAAACGGCATCTCTTTAGGCATAAAGCTTGTCATTTATTCTGGGGTGTTGGTTAATATGAGATCAAAGTACTGAAAATAGAACAGTCTTAAGATATCTAATGCATGAACTTGCATCTACAGTAAACTTAAATACCTGCACAACATCTTGCATTTTCCTTGCATGATTATAGCCATTTTGCTTGATCTAACCACAACTTTGTCTTTTGGACACATGAGCTCACAAAACAATAGAATACAAGCAAATAACATGGATCAATACATTTTCTTTCTGAGTTGTATGTGTATTATAAGAGCCATTACTATTAAAAAAGTATTTACATGACAATCTCCAAGCTGCTCTGCTCATGGCGCTGTTGCAACAGCATAAATGTTTATGCTCCCTGTTCAACCACATGTGAACAAACTAAACAAAATGTTCTGCATTAGGCATTTGGCCAATTTCACAAACAAATAACGAAGTATTTTAAAGTGAGCTGCTTATCACTGCATCACTTCTGGATGTGTGAAAAAGCACACAGCTGTGATTATATCAGGCACGGCTTGTTAATATTCTTATACTTTTTTATGGTTGCGTAGCTGAATCTGCCAACAGCTCTACAGCCAAACAGCAGGACGCTGCAGTAAACCGCTCCTATGTGGATTCATACATCACCGTGTCTATAACTTCCTTTTATAATTAAAACTGTTATTCAAATGACCTCACCTGTGTTTGTGCTCACAGTAATGTGAGCGTACTTCCCATGTTAATAACTGATGGCTGACTTCCAGTAAATCTGATACTAATATTCCTGACATGAGGGGAAAAAAATTCACATTAAACAGGGACATTGTTAGAAATGTATGCTGTGCATGAAAGTTTGTAAACCAACACTACAGCATCCATGGTGTAGTGCATAATGCCAGGTACAACTTCCCCCATGACAAAGGAACACCTTTAAAGTGCTTTGCTTTGTCTAGCTGACATTCAGAGACAGTAATGGAGATATTTCCACTGTAATGAAATTAAACACTACCTCTGAGTAGACTACTCAGAAACAGCACAGAAAGTGACAGTTACTGGAAAACATCTCTTTAAATGGGACGAGAAGCTGCAGATAAACGAGTCAACCAGAAGTTAGTGGTTAATCTTTACTTCCACATGTTTGGACTCATGGTGGAATTAATGCTGGAGGAGGAAAGACAATTACAGTCTGACTATACAGACTGTTATTGTTTATCATTAGCAAGACTTAGTCACCTGAAACGATATAACAGAGCGTTATAGTTACAGTCAAAGTAACCTTGATGCATCAAATTGATTTGCTTTGGGCTTTGGTCCTGCAATAAAAACACAAATCGCAATGTACTGAAGGACGTTTTAGGCCTTTGAAACCTGCTCAACATTAAACTTCTTGGAGGTTCCCTGTAATTATTAGCCAGAGTACCTTAAAGGCTTCAGAACGGTCGTATCATGGTAGTTTTTCAATGGCTCACTTTCAGAAATTAGTATAATGCAGAATTTTAGGGGCCTTTATGTTTGGGATGTTTTTTCCCCCTACAACACTTTGATAATAAGTGATATAATTGCTTAACTTAAACATTTATTTTGCATCACTTAAAGGCAATTTGGACAAAAATCTAAAAATATATACATATAAAAAAGCATTCTCAATTGCACAATTAAAATTAATAGAGCTGCACATAACAACAACATGCAGCATTTCTTGTATTTTTGTTTAAAGAAAACAATACTAGAGCTTAAAATCAGTCAACTTCTGGTTGTAAAATACAGCCAACAAGTATATCTCTGGATGCAATGATTCATCTGCTCCTCCCTTTCAAGCCTGATCTAATGAGAACCAATTTAAAATGCTGGCAAATATCAGGGAGAAGTTAAACATGTTAATGAAAAGCTTTTTAATTCAGCTTTCTATCTGCTCTCCAAACTGACACAAAGCGCCAGTGACAACAAAAGCCCCCAAAGTTGTGTCTCATTACACGGGAAAAAAAACTACCAGTTGAACATAGAACAAACTGATCCTCCAACTACAAACGAAGAGATACAATCTACACCAGAATAAGAGGATGTAGCTTTGTAGGGAAGAAGAGAGAACTAGTCTATGCATAATATTATTTTCAGAGGAAACAGGACCCTTATGCAGATAATAAAGGCAAACAGTGGAGGAATAAAGCTCTTTTTCTGTTCAGTAAATATCCCAAATAGTTCTAAGTTAGGTGTGTTTGAGTGTGTCTTGGCTCAAAAATGTCATTTTTAATTTAAAATAACATCATGTGTTATACATTTATGCTCATTAAACATTTCAACTTTTTACTTATTTATAATTTGATTCCACTTATTGCCAATTCATGATAAAAGTAATCGCAAAACACTTTAAGAGTGACCTCTCTAAAAGCGTACATATGTACATTATTCACAGTGTTATTCTAGTGATAATTTTTAACCAAAATAAAACATTTTCTAATTACGATTTACATATAAGGTCAGGTGATATGGTAAAAACTGTTTTCAACATCTTATTCCCTATATTAAAATCAATCTGACCACAATGTGGATTTTTTCTGCTTTATTTTGAAAGCTTTTCACATCTATCACACATTATCTGAAACTTGCACAGCAAGCACTGGTGTACAGAGTCACCTTAACCAACATTTGCATTCTTTCTGTATACTCACTGGGCAGATTTATTTTCAGGTATAAACAAAGAGTCATGTTTTCCCATTTTGGCATTCACCAACCAACAACAACATTTGATATTCTATCTATAGATCATTTTTTTCAGAATCTAAACCACTTCCATGCTACTGATGTAACCTTACATGTATGTGTTACATCTATATATCAGATTTAAATGTCACAGTGTATTCTAATTAATGGTTCATGCCCACATTATCTTCCCCCTGCCAGCTGTAATATTTGCAGGGAGGTGACAGACTAATGAGTCTTACTCCTGTAACATTTTACCCTGGATTTTCTGAGTCAGAAGAATTTAGCAGCTAGTCTCGACCTGCACACTCTTGCTGCAGAAAAACTACAGCTGTTCTTTTTCTTTGGATATTTGCAGTCATAGATCTAGGTGAGAAATTAGGATAGGATATAGGATATCTAGAATCTATAGATTCACGAAATTTAAAAGAAAAGGTTGCAAATACTTCTTTGCAGTTCAATTATTTTATGTTAAATAATTCTGATATGCAGACAGAAGTGAAAAAACAAGGCGACAACCAACTAGTCACCAATTATTCTGCTTATCATTGTATTGATAAATCATTTGAAAAAAAAAAAAATGCAGAACAGTATTTATACTTGGAGCTGAAAGAAATCTCAAGATTTTTTTTTCTTTTTTCATTATACAAACTTTCTCTTTATTTCTTATTTCACATGAGAAAACATTCACATCAATCAGCAGTGTGGGAAATTTCTGGTCCTTTAAATGACGTCCAGAACAGGGAAACCCAACTAGCTGCAACTTGTTATGACACTCAAAGCATATATTAGCTACTAAGTTAAGGTCTATATGCTGTTCAGAACAGCAGTTAAACGGTTTTCTGAGGAAGGGGAGCCAGTATCTACTGAGGTCGGGTCACAGACAACATGTCTGCAGCAGACATTATAAACAGAGGTCACTTCCTCAGTAGAAAGTGGTTCCTTTAAAAACTGTACACATTGTTATCCTGTAGATTGTCCACAGTAACACAGCTGTTTCTGGAAAAAAGAAGCTGCAGCTGTGTTTCTAATTTATTTTAAAGGATCCGTTTCTAATTCCCATTAACTCATCATTCAGTGATATTCCTGTTGGGCATAAGTACATAAAGTTTGTATTTTAAACCTAAATTAGGTTTAACTGATGATCTCCTGCCTTATTTTTCTCCTCACAACAGAGATTAATGCTCATATTTGTAATAAAGCCTTTACAGTATATAATGCATTTAACCTCAACTAATAACCCACTTGCTACCCCTCCCCCCAAAAAAACATAAAAATCCCAATGACTTCATTGTTGGAACCAAATCAGTTTTCAGAGACTGTTTGCCTGCAGATTAATAACAGGTTTAATACATAAGATCACAATGGAACATCAGAAGATGTAAATAATAAATGATCTCTCTACCCAGTGTGGACACAATATGCTGCTGTATGGTGATAACGGCAAACAAAGCGGTAACATGCAAAAACATATTCAAATAGTTGTAGGTGAGGAGGTGATGCTGCATTACTGAAAGTGTTTTTCTGTTAAAAAAAAAGAAAAAGCAGGCTGTTACATACATACACTGCCAGACTCCTTTCTTGACCTTGCCACCTTGAGAAAATGGGCAAATTTCTTTTTTCTAGCTGAGTATGTAACAGGCTTTAGCTTCTGTTTGTCAATGAAATAAAAATGATGGTTAAAAAGGTGTTTGAATATGAATTGAGTGTTTGTGTGTTCTCTATTAAAAGTAGGTCATTAAGCAATGGCATAAAATGGCCTGAGCTACACTATAAATATATTTTTACAATTTTTTTATAATTATCAATATTGATCAATGATTTTTTTTATCAGTATGCTATTTTTCTGTATTGTCTAGGCCTAGTCGTCATCCATATAAGCAACAGTTCTCAACCTAAGCCTTAAAAAGAAAAAAAATATAGAGAAAGAGTAACAGTGAAACTCAGAGATTATTCAGAAGTTCTCTGATTACTCAGACAACATGTGACAGGATTTATATTGTAATTTGGTTTGTTGAAAAGCTGATCAAGTCTAAAACTGCCCATCATCATCACCACTTGATGACAGTAAAACAATTATAGAATACAGCAAACCAGTCCAGTTAATAAAATACCAGCCAATGAGAGCCTGATAAAGATTTGACAGTGTAATACATCAATATCTTATCTCAAAAACTTTTAACTTGACACCGTGTCTATTTATATTCCCTGAAATACACTAAACAAGTCTGAGGCGGATCAAATGAACTGTTGAGAGTTGCAAGTTCAGCACAGGAGTCATCCTGTAAACACCACCATATTGTGCTAAAATCAAGTGTGTGGTGATCATTCATACATGCATGCATGCATGCATACATGCTTTATGTACAGGGTAGTGAGACCAGGTTGGATATGGTGCCTGACTTGCCTTAGTTGGGTGTCAAGCTGCCAAACAGGTAGGCAATTCCAAGCCTTGAGAGCTGCAGTCCTGCATGTTTTAGATGTTTTCCTGTTTTAACACACTTAATTTAAATTATCGAGTCACTGAGCAGAATTTGACTATTTGAACCATTTTATTTGAATCACATGTGTTAGAGCAGGGAAACATCTAAAACTTGCAGGACTGTGGCTAGAGGACCTGAGTTGCCTACCCCAGACAGATTTGTTATCATTGTAAAAACCAGCTGCTTCGGACAAAGTTGACAAAATAATCGATTATCATACAGCATTTGCTTGGTTAATCATTTGATGTAGCTATCCTCTTGCAATGACTGGTTATTAATTTCTCTCAGTTATTGGTACTCTTCTCCAGATTCTGCATGTTCACGACAAGAAAGGCACACCCACCTTCACTGCTCAGTGTAAGGCGGAAAACACTGCGGTGGACACAGCGACGTTTTCATTGTCAACATGTCACACAAGAAATGATTCTTCAGCTGAGGGAAAGCTACATTTGTCCAAATTCCCAAATGGTTAGACAGCAATGGATGGAGTTTGCTTTTGGAAGCCAGCCACAGAGTTGCACCAACGTTTGTATTTGTTACCAGCACTTCACCAAAGACTGCTGGATGAATAAGGATCGGTATAACGAGGGATTTGCGATCAGGCTTTAAATGAAAGGAGGGTCTGTTCCTAAAATCAAGGATCGCGCTCCGATCCTGAGCCACAAGCTGTAAGTAAAACTGAATAAGTTGTCCGTTTTGTTTTGTGTTTGAGCAATGGTCAAAGTAAAGAAATTACTTTTACACTTTACACGAATTACACTTACTTTACCTGATCACCACCAGCAGGTAACACACATAAAATGATGACCAGTAAGTTAGCGATCAACACTGCAGATGGAAATGCTACAAACAAAACATCCAGGCTAAAAACACCCCCCTGATTAGCCACATGAAACAATAGATGTACATGGAGTGGCTAGAAATACAACTATAGTGTAACAATCCATGAAAGTGTTAGCAAACAACGTTATATCAGACTATAGCTGGTTAGCAGAGTATTTACCAAACAGATACATCCTGCTGCATTTGTTCACTCTCGTTTTTGGGATCTGATTCAGGCTTGAACATGTATGACTGTATGTTTTGTGTTGACTTTGTTTACTGAGTAGTTATTATTTTGGTTTCTTTACGAGTTCTGCCAGTATTACTATGATGAAACCAGTGCGTGCTCCCAACAAGAGCTCCCGGCAATTGACCAATCAGAAGCAGCCCACATCAGAGGGAGGCGGGGCTCAGGGCAGATGAGTCTCATTGTGCTTGTGGCTTAGCTCAGAGGTCCCCAACCCTGGTCCTCAAGGCCCACTATCCTGCAGGTCTTAGATGTCTCCCTGCTGCAACACACCTGATTCAAATGAATGGCTCAGTTGCAGACTTGTGCAGAGCCTGTCAGAGAGCCGTTTAATTTGAATCAGGTGTGTTGCAGCAGGGAGACATCTAAGACCTGCAGGATAGTGGGCCTTGAGGACCAGGGTTGGGGACCTCTGGCTTAGCTGAGGGCCTACAGAGAGGATCAATATAGAATAAATAAAGGGGTCTGTGAAAAATAATGGATTGATTACTGACCTTGTGGACTCACATGCTGAAATAAATTAGCTTGAAATTAGCATATTTGAGCCACATTAATTGACAGTTTAAAAAAAAAAGATAAATGGGTAGTCTTCTTCCTGCATTTGGTTTTCTGGAAGTCAACCAAGGCCTACATTTTTAGGTGGAACCGAGTCGAATTCGGTCATGCATTCACACCTCCCCAATGAACCAAACTAGGATTCAAATCACCAGGGCTGATGTGAACGCACCCCAATACAAATCCTGAATGTTTTGTTGCCAATTTACAGCTTCACAGAATTTTGCTTCTCTTTAAAATGTGCACTAGGAAATTACTAGATCAATTCCACATTTGTTAGTTTAGTAATACAAAAAAAAGTCAACAGAGCATTTCATATTTCTCTAGAAATAAAAACAAAGAAAACTTGGCTGTGAAGCTAATAGTAGAATTTTTATCTCTTTTACTTCCCTACAAAACTCTACGGAACACATTTCTACTAAATTTATCCCATCAAATAGCTGACAGTTCTAAATATAAATTGTCCCATAATATTTAAAGTGGCTGAGTGTGTCCTGTGTGAGGGGAAAAAACTGAAAATGAGAAATAGAGAAAAAAAAATGCTGGAAAACATGAAACATGTGGACAGAAAAGTAATCCTGCTGTCTGCCTGTCTGGCCATGTGGTCCAGCAACCTAATGAACAACATGAAAAGAGTCAGAGGTAAAGAATGTGGCAGCGTTAGGTGTCATATAGAGTTGTCAAGCCGTGTTAAGGGGCGTGGATCTTTAGAGACCTAATGAGCACAGAAACTCAACCTTCTGTATTATGTAACCTGCCATCGGAGCCAATAACTGGACAAAATGAGAAATCCGAGTGGGTGTTAAGTGCTGTTAATCTGTATAAACTCTTCATCAGTGAATGTTGCTGCCACAAGCACAATGCATCCTCCAATTACCTGGAAACAAAATGTCTCAACTTGCAGGAACATTTATTCAAGATTTATCCATCTATATCCTCAGTATTTACAAATATAGAAGCATAAGTGTTTAGAGTAGAATTTAGTGCCTGGATTCAAGTGTTTACAAGACAAATCATCAAAAAAAAAAAACAAGCTTGTCAGGCTGTCACTACTTATGATGACCAGCACATAAGGCAGAGGAAAATCAAATTGTAAATAAAAACACACTTTTAATAGGCCTTCAATAGCCCAGTTCCTGAGCTGTATTTCCCCTCATCATTCACTGCCAATTTCCTCTTTGGACAATCAGGGCAAAAGCTGCTGGTCATGAATAGCCTCATGAGACACACTAAATGAGCATTTCCACAGAGGTCACCTAAACATAAATCACTCTCTTTTCTACAGGTGACGTGTTGATGCAGATTCTCAGTCATTCAGGACATTGCTTTTATTCAAGCTCTTAGGATTACAGATGACAAGCAGATTTTGTTTTAAAAATTCTTAGAACAACTTGCAATCTAGTGTTTCTTCCATGTTTTTAAGAGTACAGCACATAAACCAATGGTGGGGAACCCTGGTCCTCAAGGCCTGCAGTCTTGCAGATTTTAGATGTTTCCCTGCTTCAACACATCTGATTCAAATCAAATGGATCCAACAGCCCATCAAATTCTACACAGTAGCCATTTTAATCAGGTGTACTGGAACAGGGACAGATCTAAAACTTTCAGCATTAGGGCCAGGGTTTCACACCAGTGAAATAAACTACGGTCTACAAAAGAAAGGTAAAGAGAGACAAGGTCGGGTCTTTAAATGCTGATTATGTAGTGCTGCATCAACATGTTCCTACTATTTAAGGAATGTGCAACTGTAATGATTGGCAAAAACCAACACGCTCATCCAATTTTTCTGAATAGTTTAATCAAATTGACCAATAATTGTCCCTCTGAAAAGCTATTATTATTTACAACCAACCACACTTCTCATTCTGTGAGTCCACAGAGGCAAGGTCTTTTTTAAGGCTGCTGCACTTGACACTCCCTGATACACTGTTGTCTTAGCTGTTTTTACCAACAAGCAAGTAATATCCAAAACTACTCCACTAAAACTGGAAAAAAAAAATAGACGAACCCAACAGCAGCATGATAAACACAGAGTTTAGTTATAAAAACAACATTTTTCCTCATTCTGAGCTCTTACACCAGTGAGGAGAATGGCAATGAGTTAGCTCAGAGAGCTAATATTAGCCGAAGTTCCTGAAATACCTGTAGACAAACTGATGAATTTGAGCGGAGAAAAAAGCTGAAAGGACAATGTCAAGCCAATAATATTGTCAGTCCAGTCTACCAGTGGCTACTATTAAGGTCCTGACACCAGAGTCTGTGATGTAAATGAGCTAGCTTTGATGTTTGCTAAAGTTAGCCGGCTAGCTGTCCGATAAAGGAACCATGTGTGTTAAAGTTTTGAGCGAGCTCTCGGAGGCAGTCGCAGCTAGCCGCGCTCAGACGGTTAGGCTGCTTTAATGGGCTGACAGGGACAGCCGCAGCGAGGACTTACTCACCGCAGCGTCGGACCGATACAGTTAGTGTCTGTGCTCTCGATTTCTCGTAGTATACGTTCGTGTTCGGCGGCTGTCTCCACGCTCGCCATCCTGCATGTTGCTCTAGACGGACGGTTCTGAGCTGCGTTGAGCTAAACTGAACTGAGCTCACTGGCTGGGCTCCGTGCGTCACACAGGAGGAACCACGGGGTTGCTTCGATGTTTTTACAGAGCAGCCCGAATGAGCGGGGTACGCGGCCTGGGAGGAACTTTTAAGCGTTAATGTTAAAAAAAAAAAAAAAAAAAAAAAAAAAAAAAAAAAAGGTTAATTACAGAGTCACAAACGATCAGATATGTAAATGAGTTAAGTTATCTGAATGTTTTCGACCAACTCTGCTTGTAAAAGTAGCTTTTAATTTTTTTTTATTAGGGGGCTAGCTTGGGGGAACAAGTAACAGAAGATGTCAACTGTAATAAAATACAAGCAAATTATATAGAGCTCCACTTTTCACATTAAGCTAAAGCATTTTTTAAAAAGAAAAAATATGGGGTTTTAATTGGAAAGATCCATAGCAGGGATGTTTTTTTTTTTTTTTTTTTTTTTTTTTTTTGCTTCAACACACCTGATTCTAATTAATGGTCAATTAACCAACTTGTGCAGAACTTGACAAGCTGTTAGGGAGATCCATTTGATTTGAACCAGGTGTGTTAGAACAAGGACACATTTTCAAGAATGTAAACCCTGTATGTTAACATTTAAAAGAACATTTGGAAAAAAAAAACTTCATAATATTTTGAAGACAAAAAAAGTCAGTAACAATAATTTAAAATACATAAATTTTTTTGTTAGTGTACATCCAACTCAAGACGTGGAGCGAACTAGTGCGAATTCTTTAGCAAATTTGCCCAGCCCAATTTTATCAATGCATAACGTGAGAATAAACTTCCGCTATCATTTTCAAAATAATATCAACACTACTTTACTGCATTAGCACATCTTGCTATATATTGCATCTTTTTTCAATTCGTTCAAATAAGAGGGTTGCGCATTATAAATCTTTGTATCGAGGTAAATGACGTGTTTTATTTTGGAACCAAATTATATCAACATCCGGTTCTCTAAATTATGCTAACTTAACCCTGATTGGTCAACCTGTCAGACGTTAAAGGGAGCTAGAAAAGTTCAAATGGAGGTAAACATGAATGAAAAACGTTATTGGTTATCGCCGAATATGTGCACGTGTTTGTGATTTGTGGTAATATGGAGTATAATATATAGTATATATAATATGTAGTCAAATATAAAGTCTAATCTAATCTAATCTAATGTAATAATAGGAGCATTTAGCTAGTGTGGTTGAGCTAGCAGTGCTCTGCACGTTTGTCTCTTCTGGAGATCAGAGTCCGTGCAGTGATAACGAGCTGCAGTAAATCCTCCATTTTACACCATGTTGTTTATTCGAATAAAAGTTTATTGTGTAAACTTTAATTTAACTACGCGATTGTATGGTTTCTGTTTTGTAGAAAGGCTCTGTGTTGGATTGATGTGTTAGCTTCATTTGGATGGCTTTACAGGGCAAGACCTCGCAGTAAACTTGTATTTTATTGAAATGTCTCAGCCTCAGAAAAAGTTGATCAATTCAGTGGACGGCTGTGTGGATGAGGCTCTCTGCGGCCTCGTCAGGGCCTCTGGGGGGCTGTCTCTGCTGAAGGGCCACAGGGTTGTGCTGCGCTCAGACCTGGACAACTTGAGGGGCAAAGTGGCCTTGCTGTCTGGAGGAGGATCAGGACATGAGCCGGCACATGGGGGTAAGTTTTATACATCTTTAAATGAATGAAGCTCCGAGCACCTTTAATTATTTGTACTCATATTTCTCTCATTTGAACCCTTTTGTGTGTCTTCAGGTTACATCGGTGCTGGTATGTTGTCTGCAGCTGTGGCAGGAGGAGTATTTGCATCACCGCCTCCTACTAGCATCCTGGCTGCCATCCTCTCCTTACACAAAGCAGGTAACATGTTTTTGGATTTATCATGTATTTGTTCACTTTACTTCAGTGTATATGTAAATTAAATAACACTCATCTGTCCTCAGGAGCATCTGGAGTTCTTCTCATTGTAAAGAACTACACTGGTGACCGGCTTAACTTTGGATTGGCAGCAGAGCAGGCCCGTAACCAGGGCGTCACCGTTGACATGGTGATAGTTGCTGAAGACTGTGCATTTGACCAACCCAGTAAGGCTGGTAGAAGAGGCCTATGTGGCACCATCTTCATACACAAGGTACATGACAAATGTAAAACTATTAACAGACTTTGGTGTGGTTCCTTTAAGCAACATTTTTAACTACACTACTCTTTCAGAAGCATATTTATATATATTTTTTCCTTCAATAATCTTATTATATAAAAATGTTACTTTTAAACTTCTGGTTCAGTTAGCCGGTGCTTTGGCAGAAGAAGGCTGCTCATTGGACCAGATTGTTTCCAAGGTGACAGAGGTGTTGAAGGGAATTGGTGAGTTTGTACCTGCCTATTTCACTCAGTACTTGGCAGGGATGCTGGATGATAACAATCCGGTTTGTTCCTCTTGTTTCACAGGTACGTTGGGTGTGAGTCTGTCTCCGTGCAGTGTTCCCGGCTGCCTGCCTTCATTTGACCTGCCGCCAGGAGATCTGGAGCTGGGACTGGGTGAGGGGCAATGAGATGGAGGAGGCAAGAGACAGGTGGAAATGTGCAGGAGAGTTCAAGGAAACCAATGGTTTAAACTTTTAATTTCTTTAAACAAACCTATTGATACAAAATATGACTGCAGAATATCGAAACACATGCAGGTTTCATCTGCATGATTATACTGCTTTTTTTTTTTTTTTTTTTAAATAAGATTGATCACATGAAAGTCTATTTTAGAGAATATGAATGAACAGCACCCTCTAGTGGCTGATTGCTGTAACAGCTTAAAGATAACACAACTTGAAAATATTAAATTTAACTTTTTAGACTCCAAACATCTTAAAAAATACAGACAGCATTGATAAGAATCTCTATGACAATACATTAGCTTGTTAACCTCCATTATAATGACACGAAAGGCTCTTCTGCAGATGGAGATGGATGCATCAAAATGTTTTAGAGGGAACTGAGCTTATTAATTTGCTGCCCTTAGACAAACATGAGGAAAAGATTTGTGACAATTTAATGATGGAAATCGAGACTCTTGTTTGAAGCCATGTCTCTCTGAGTCGGAGTCAGCTCTAGAGAACGGTTAATTTGAGATTGGATCAGCAAGAGGGATGCTTTGATTAATTAAAGTTTATTTACATAGCGCAGTTGCCCAAAGTGATGCACAATAAAAAATAAAATTTGAACAATTAACATCATGAAGCTAGAATAAAAAGGTTAAAATACATGTCCAGCTCAACTGTGTTTAAAAGCCAGTCCAAAGAAGTGGGCCTTAAGGTGTTATGTTAATAAGTAATTTCTTTTAGATCGTGTTTGTTTGGATGTAGTTAATGTAATTGTCACTCAACATGCAATAGGACAGTAGTTCTAGCCCGACAGTAATAAAATAAAATAAAAAAGCCCCCAATAAAGAGCTAGAGGACCATTATTCCTTGATTCTCAGAAGAAAGGGGGTACCTTACCCTTTGCAAAACAGAGGGGTAGGGAAAATAAAGGAAGTTGGATTGGCTCTTAGTATGCAGTGTTGGCATTCTAACTGAAAACAGAAAGATAAATTAATAACGCTCTTAAGTGTGAGATGTTTTCTTAATCCTTAGCCACAATCTGTAAAGTGCAAGTTACTTAGTTGATGTGTATTTATGGTCATGTTTGAAGGCGCCATCATTTGCCCGATGGTGAGGCAGATAACCTGCATCTGGAGAAAATAACTGCAGGATGAGAGCAGCTTTAGGTACTGATTCATGTTTTCCATCCATCCTTAAGGAATCCACGGTGAACCAGGAATTAAGAGGTCAAAGGTAAGGTCAGATTCAACCAATAACAGCTTAAATATGTTGTTCATGTTACTCTGTTTTTAATTCATTTCTCTGTTTTGTCTCAGGTAGCATCTGCTGATGAGGTGGTGAAGACCATGATAGATCATATGACCAACCCACACAGCCAATCGCATCTGTCACTGAAATCAGGTCCAATTAAAATATATCTGACTCTCTTTTTTCTACATATATATGTGATTTTGTCTGAACTCAGCCTGTCTTGTTTTGTGCAGGCAACAGTGTTGTTTTGTGTGTGAACAACCTCGGAGCTTTGTCATGCCTGGAGATGGCTGTGGTCACCAAAGCGGCCGTCATGTGCCTGGGTGAGCAGAGATGGTGTGTTTCTGTGTATGGAAACACTTTGTCTGATTTCAGCCTCCTCGCTTCCTTTCCACCCCATCCTACTTCTATGACCAAGAAAGCTTTCACAGCCTAACACTTTGAAGGGTGTCTCAATTAATAAAATACACATGGACGAGAAGAAGGGGGCTTGCTGGAGGAGCTATAATCACTACTATGTCCCTTGTGGAAGGTTTTCCAGTTTCTAAAATGTCTGAAGGGGATGAAACATGTTAATCATACAATGCAAACTGAATTAATAATCAATGTGTACTGTGATACACACATTTAATCCTCATTTGGCAGAAATATTTACTTAAAGCAACCAAACATTGGTAAAATGATGCAACTGTGTCACCAGTCATATTATCTATTTTTTTTTTTTTTTTTTTTTTTTTTTTAATTTAAGGATATCTCATTTTCCAGACATATTTTAAACAAAAAAAAAGGGAGGTGACAAGAAATTGATCCAAAAACAGTACAAAAAAGGGATTGCTTTACACCATTACAGAAAGCCGTGGAGTGGTGGTTGCCAGGGTGATGTCCGGGCTGTTTATGACATCGCTGGAGATGGCAGGAGTGTCGCTGACCCTGATGAGAGCCGACCCAGAAATACTGAGACTGTTTGGTAGGCATTTCAGCATCTCCAGACTTACTCAGTTTGACATTTTGTGGTATATATTTACATAAGAAGATAGGTATGGAGTTAGGGTCAGGGACTGGTTAGTCTAGCTAAGCATAACAATAGCTAGTCGGGTTTCCCAAAAGAAAAAGTCTACAAGAACTTTCCACTGATATGGTTTTTCTACATTCAGTTTCAGTTACAAGTTAACTAAACAATACACCATAGCATGTTTAAGATCAGCTTGGGAGAGAAAAGCTAATAATGTAACACAGTTAGGCTCAGACATACTAAATGTTTCTTCATTTGTTTCAGAGAGACATAAGTTTAAAATAAAAATGTTAAAGTATTCCTTTAACATGTATGTTATGCCACCCTGAGCAGTAAACCCAATCTTTCTCCATAAACAGTCTTTTGAGAAACCTTGACAAGCCGTTTCCAATTTAATCCACCTCCGCTAAGAAACACACAGATTTCCACATTTGCATCTTGCAAATACAATCGATATTTCCTTTTCTCATCCAGATGCCAAGACTAGCGCCCCCGCCTGGCCGAACCTCAGCAGTGTGTGTGTAAGTGGGCGCAGCTACTTCGCAGATCCTCCAGCCATGAGCACACGGCCACAGGACGACACACACTCAGAAGGTTAGTCTCCTTTTTAAAATAGCCTGCATACCAGTACAAATACCTAGTAAATCCACATCGGAGGAGCATCAGCAGCACAACACTTCCAGACTGAGATTAGACAAGACTTGTATGGAGTTGCAGTAAAATCAAGAGTATGAAAACAAAAAATACTCCTATATGCAACTATATAATTGTCGCTACTTTAATAAAACAATAGTTTTTAATACTGACAGGAATTAAAGTGGAGAGAGTGACTGTTTAAGCCTTTATGTCCAATGAATCAATTTTTCTGTGGAAGTATTTTTTAGGATATACAGTTTTTTAAAACTCTTTCATACACAGTAAAAATGAATATTTTCTTGTCTTGTTTCTGTGAGGGCCCCTGAGTCCTGTTATGCACAAAGCTTTGGATAAAATTTGTTCCACGCTGCTGGAGAAGCAGGAGGAACTAAACTCTCTGGATCGTGCTTCCGGGGACGGAGATTGTGGTAACACTCATGCGCAGGCTGCCAGAGGTAGGAAACAATGAGTTGTAATGGCAGTAGCACATTTCAAAGTTAAGATGAAGACTTTTTAAAAAAAAAATAAATTAAATTTCTCTTGCAGCTATTCAGGAGTGGCTCCAGGGTCATGTGGTTCCCGGTTGCCCAGGACAACTGCTTTCAGTCCTTGCTGGATTGGTGCAGGAGAAGATGGGCGGATCATCGGGAGCAGTAAAGTTTTAATTTATCGCTTGGTGTTTGATGCTATATCCACCATCATACGCAAAAAGGATTTTGCCATCCTTTTTTGAGAACATAGCAGGGAAGTGCTATAAGTGGACGGGTCTAGTAAAAAATCCATCTTCTTTCTGTCTTAGTTGTACAGTTTGTTTCTCACTGCGGCAGCTGGTCATGTGACTGAGGAGAGGAGCGATGCTGCAGCCTGGGCCAAGGCGGTGCATGCTGGGACACAAGCAATGAGAAGGTGCAGGGACTCTTTTAAGGACTTGTCATGTGTGTTGGCTTAAAACATGAGGATCAAAGTTGTTTTGGTCAGCTGTTGTACCATTAATCTCACCGCAAGAGTCCATTCTGCTCCATCTGCGCCTCGTTGTACTAGTCTAGATCCACAAACTATTTATTTTCTTGGCAGAGGACTTTGGTCTGCTTGGAATTTTAAATCCATGTATATAAATTGTTTTTGGAAACTGGTTAAGTCCTTACTGTCCCATCATCTCAGTTTGAAAAGTTGGTTCTATTTAACAAACCAGGTTTCTTTTAGTTAGCTGCACATGCACATCTGATGATGCACAGAACCCAGCCAATAACCCTGACAAAGATTAAAATGAATCAGTCACCAGCTTCCCGTCTGAGCTGGCCAACAGTATACTCGCTCCCAAGTGTGATTAAATATTCCAGATATTTAGGATTGGAGTAATTCCTGAGAATGTCCACCACAGTTGTTTTTTTGCATCCTTTAGGATTATTGTTTTTATGCAGGATTTGTCTTCTATTTGAATTTATTACTTTAGTCACAGTTTTAAGTAAATAAAATCAGCTAATTTATTTTTTTTTTTTTTTAACAGTAACGTTAATAAAAAATGTTTTTGCTGTGAAGTTAAGGAGCTGAAATGTTGTCACTTGAAACATCAGAGGCATGAACAAACTTTAATGTTAACTGTCTTCCAGATATGGAGGTGCTGATCCTGGCGACAGAACAATGGTGAAAAACGCAGATTTTTATATTATGTGATGCTTTAATGTTAATGTACTTTATCCTCACCTCAGGTACAACTCTTTTTCACCCTGTAGTTGGATGCTCTGTGTCCTGCCGTGAATGAGCTAATGAAGCTGCCTACAGCCCCACCTGGTGGACAGATGGCTGTACTACATGCTGCTGTACAGGTAACAAAGCAGAGATGTACTGTAGCTGTTATTTTAAACTTACTTGGGTTTTTTGTGAAGTGATTACCTTTCAACTCTCATTTTGCCTTTTCTTCTGACTGCTTAGGAAGCAGCTTTAGGGGCAGAGGCGACCCGTCACCTCATAGCCAGGGCCGGGCGAGCCAGCTACATCGCCACCGACCGGGTCACCCTGCCTGACCCCGGCGCCATGGCAGTAGCGGCTATCTTGAGAGCCATCGTGGAGGTGCTAGAGAAGCAGAAATAAATCAACCTTTAGGATCTCAGCACAGCCCCACCATCACAAAGTCAAGCCCTTTTTTACTCATAGCTGTGCTGTTTTTTGTTTTTTCCCTGTTTATGTCTCAACCCATCAGAACACAGTTTTAAATCAATGAAAAATAAGCTTTTGGATAATTTATTTCAACTTTGTTTATTTTGCCATCCTTTTTTGAGAACAGAGCAGGAAAAAACATGTTAAATTGCTATAAGTGGACTGGGCCTAATGAAAAGATGTTTACATGCTTGCACAAATCAACTTGCACAAAATATTATGATTATTTCTTAAATACATTTCAGATTTTTACTAGCTTAATTTTGATCTATAAATAGAACAAATTGCACTAAAATTGGTCACGAAAACTAGATCTACATATGTAAAACTTTGAAGTATGCTTTGTAAGACTATTACCAGCAAAAAAAATGTTGACTCATACACTAAAAACTAAAAGCAGGTATTTTCTATTACACTTGATTAACAAGCTTAGAAACTGTAAAACCAAGACTTCAACAACAATCTCATGAATCATGCCTTTCACCAATGATAAACATTGGTTAAAGTAAAAAAATATGCATTTAGTAATGCTGACAAGTAGATTTTACACAGCAGGTAACATGATATTTAACACTATACCGTGTATATTGTATGTGAATCATTCTTAATCATTTGGACATTCAATTTAAAATAGTGTTTGCAATTATGCAACATGAACACATTTGACACTTAACAGTTTCCCAATTAAAGGGAGCAGGTCCCAGATTATACAGTTTTTCAACAAATTCAGATGGGTGTCAGAGGTCCAACAACATTGTTTTCAAAGTGTATCACCACAAATTCAACCTTGGTCCTTAATGTCAGCCATTCCAAATGTTTTTGTGTCTGAACCTTTAAATGTTTATGAGTGGTGCCTGTCCACTTTATGCCTCTTTCTGGGAGAGGATCCGGCTTTTGATGGCGCCCGCTTGCTGATTTTTGAGGGCAGGCTCAGCTAGCCGGGCGGGAGGGGTCAATGGCAGGGGGAGTGGTTATTTCCCTTCGTGAGGTCACAAAGCGAACGATCTCAGACTCACCTGTTTGAGCACACATTAGCTAAAAAGTGGAGCAAGCAAGTGAAAGCGAAGACAGAATTTTCTCATTTTTTGGGCCTCATACACAGGCTATGAGGACACATATGACTGTTGGAAAACCTTTAGAAAGTTAATTTAGCATAATTTGGGACTTTTATGGGACAGTCAAAAGACAAGATTTAGAAGTAAAATGGCCAAAATATCTGTAAATTTGGGCCAAGAGCTTTCCCAAAAAGTTCAAAATTTTCCATTAACACAACTTGGAGGATCATTTCAACATTAGTGGCTCCATTTGATGTTTCTCTGAAATAGAAAATCAGTTGAAGTGGGATTAATTTTATATTTTCTTTTGATCTTTTTGTCTTATAATGTTCCACCGTGGGAAATACTGTAACTTTAATTGTTTAACTGATCTCATTAATATAAAAATGTATTTTAAAAAAACTGGTTGTCACAGTGTTTGTGTTGGTGTGTATTCTCATACAGAAATGTGTTTTTAAAGAGGTCAGAGCTGAATAAACACCAACAGCTGCCTCATTTACACTTCAGCAGAAACACACATATATTCTATAAACAAATTATTACATGACATTTTTTTACTGATTATAAAATAAACAGATGAAAATCTTTGTTTCTGCTCTCTCTTTCTTTTAAGTTTCTTTTCTTGTTCTTTCAAAGTAACCCAGCCCCAACTTCCTGTCACGCATAGACACGCAAAGTGTGGCCTCTCAAGACTTTGAACACGCCTACATTCACACACACGCATTACAACCTGCTGCAGTTGCTTTCAGTTTGATCAGCACCGCTGCACACAGACCATGTAAAGGTAAATTGTTTCTTCTTATTTTTTGCAATGTGTGTGGTCTATGTGATAAACTATAATAATGACCCATCAGCTTTTATATGAGGAAGAACATTTCTGCTTTTATTGCATCGTGATCTACATCTGTGAAGGAATCTCTGTGGAAAGTAACAAACCATTACAATGTAATGTTTCCAAAGGGAACTTTAACCTACTTTCTTACATACATGAAACAATCTTGATTTAAATTGAATGAATAAACGATTGTTTGTTATCCGTCTAAACCCGAGCTGTATCTACTCATCTATAACTGATGTGGTTAAACTGACAAGGTTTTTTTTTTTTTTTTAACATTTCCTCAGTGACACACACTGTGCTTATATGACCTATAACACAAAGCCAAACACTTCTTTGGAAGGAGAAAACAGATCTATTAAAAATTACTTATTTAACCATGAAGATGTATGATGTGCAAAAATGTGCATTATTTTTATTTTCATTTTGAACAATTCAGACTGTAGTAGTTTAAAGGCCAGAATCTCAAATGGATGTAACTGTGAATGTGTTTAAAGAATAGTTTCACATCTTGAAAACATTCCTTACTCTTCAGTATTACCTTAATAGCCTGGTCAGGGTTAACCTAGCATGCTACCAAACTGGAGACAGATGTACAGAGTTATTAGCTATCAAAATACTGAATGGTTTGGTGTTATAAAAGCCTAAATCTAGTCTGCCATAGGAAACAAAATTGAAAAGCACACCCCAGACTTGTGTGTGCTAAAACTAATTCTATATTTTGCCCAAATTTAGCTCACCAATTGTGGTCTAAAACTGTCCTAAATGTGGTAAATATCCCAGTTCTCTGGGACTAGTTTTCAATGCAGCTGAAAACTACTCACATCTGGCAACCATGTCTGAGTGCATCGGCTCTTCACTGTCCTTTGACACGATCCAGCTGGCAATATGGGTTAGCATACTTTTTTACGCAGATGTTTTTGTATTTTTTTAAATGTGTTAATGTGTTGACCCTGCTCCCAGTCCTTGTACTGAGGTCAGTCTGCAAAAGGCTGGTGAAAGCTTTACACTGTGTCCAGACAAAAAAGTCATAACAGTATTATTCATTTAGTATTTGCATTTAGAACAATCCAGACATAACCTCATGTCGTGGGTTATGTCTTTCTAAACTTTCTGTAATGGCCCATAGAAATAACATGGAAGCATCCAAAGTCAAATTAATATATTACATGTGTATTATAAGTAGGACTTAAAGAAAATACAGAAACAAACTTTAAATATGGACTCAGAAAACATTTAAAACTTTTTTAATAAAAATTAAAAATAGTAATAAAAAAAAAATTCAGCCTCTGCTTTGAAGTTGCTTTTCTAATCTACCAAGGGGTCTTAATCCAAACACAAACTGAACAAAAATACACCACCACACATATTTACACGGCCTTGAGGAGAATCATGACATCTTCAAGAAGGAACAAGGAAATTTTACTTGCATAAGTTACTGAAATGTAATGAATTTACATTCTGAGTAAACTATTAAATTAATAATTGATTGTTTTGGCTTTCTTGCCAAAGAATCTAGATTACTGATACCAGGAAGCGAGGACGTTGATTATAGTCATCAAAAGGATTCATAGAGTTTAATCTTTGAGTTTTCTGTCGGTTTGAACGCGTTGACAGCTTATCGTCTCTCATGTTCTCAGATTGTTTGATAAAAAAAAAAAAAATGTGGTTTTTAAATTATGCAAGTATTGTAATAGCACATCAGTTTTGTTGTTTTAACTGCTTGTTTTAGCTTTAACTCAACAGCACCTGCATTAGAACTTCAGCTACTGCGGCATTATGCATGTAATGATCAATATTCCTTATTGATCATTGCCTGGATATTAATCATGTAAAGACGATGTAAAGATTGCATGGATACATGCAATTACTGCAATAAAGGAGTGTTAATGTTGTTCCCATGTACTCTCACAGCTGCTGACACAGGAAATGAGAAAGTACAAGCTTCAGCAGTTTTATTCAGCCACCTGTTAACCAGAATAACAGCTAATCAAGACCCACGTTGCCACGTCAACAACATAACGGCATATTAAGGTAATGTCAGGAAAATGATCTTTCACTTTTATTTTGCTGATTTTATTTCTTTTCTATTTCCTACAGTCTAAAAATTCTCCTTATCCTTCCCTATTATTTATTATTTGGCTCACACAAAAAGATATCTGCATTATAGTTTGGATGAAAGTACAAAGAAAACTCTGAAGTGGTGCTATATTGAAGCTTCTTTATGTCTTTATGTGTCTCAGATGGAGTTTGCATGCACCCATGTTGTGTGTAACTGGGAGCCAGATGAAGCAGGTGAGTCCTTGCCCCAAAAAGCTCACTCGATATCCACAAATATTTTTCATAATAGAACATTTCAGAGAAAATTCAGAATGCGACACATCTGAGCCTTCGGCCCATAACGTCACCAATCGTACCTTTTGAGTTATATAATGATTGCTCAGCTTGCATGAAATAACTGACTTACAATAAATTATCTGCTTGGGCATAACTCAGAAATGAAAAGGCAAAGTGATACTTGTTTTTTTTTAATTGAATTTACACTAGCTTTAAGCAATTTTTATAACAGAAAAAAGTTATAAGGAGAGTTTTTTTTTCTTCCCGCAACAGGAGTTTCTCTTATCAGGCCTGAATATGACAACAAAGCGGGTGCAAAACAGCAAGAAGGTAATTTTCTTACTCACTCATTTGCATAAACACTGTTTTCAAACCGCTTTGTCTCAAGTGTTCATTTTATTCTCAAGGGTATTGAAGTTAAATAACAGGAAAACGTATTGAGAGGCAACATGTGTGTCGGTGTGTGTGTGTGGGCACATTTGCAAATGCAAGCGAGAAAGAGGCAATGTATGTCGGGAGATACAAATAGCAGTTAAACAGGGGAAACTCCACACTATCAGATTAATAAAATTACACGAGCTAGAGAAAAAATATAGTTTCAAAACTGTGACAAGAACTTAGATACAGCTCTTCACATTACTGCTGCTTTTTTCTTTTTAATGCACTCTCCTGGAGAACACTCGACACCATCTTTTATGTTCTACATGCAAGTAGAGGACACAGCTGAGATCTTCCTGCATATTCAGATTGGTCTTCAGATAAGAATACATGTTACATAAAACAGCCTGTTTGTCTGTTTCATGGTTATATAATACTGAAGGCCTTGTCATCAGCTGCACTTATTGATTTTGGTGCAGTTAGTTTTTAAGCTGATATAGTAGCAGACTCTACTTGCATAATGGAAATAGCAGGCAGGCTGTACGGTGGCGTGGTGGTTAGCATGTCACCTCACAGCAAGAAAGTTCCCTGTTCAGGTCTCACCTTCTCTCTCGTACATGCACAGGTTTTCTCTGGAAGCATCCAAAAGAAACATTCATGTGTGTTAAATTGAGTGAATGTAGCCATGCATAAAGTATAGAAAATGGAGGTAGACAGTCCATCATGAAGGAAATTTTTGGCACTGCAGCAACGGTGGTATAAACCAATCATAGAAAAATCCATACAGAATAATAAAGTATGTAGAATAAGATGCCTACAAAAATGTACAGAAGAAACCAGTGAAAATAAACTGCAAAAAATGCATGAAAGAAATACTGACCACAAAACACTTTGATGATATAATAAATACAGTTATTGCATTTATAAATATATAGAGATATTGCACAGTAAAATGCAAACCAGTTAGTTTGTTTTTGGTGTTTATGCTGATTATGTGGTCTGTTGGGAGCAGTGTTGTTTGTAGGTTGAACTGCAATTGTTCTACTGCACACTGCAATTCTCACTGAATTGTAATGGTGCCCTTTGTTTTTAAACATTAATAATACAGCACAGACAAATCAAGCACTATGAAAAGATAGCTTTGCATTTACCCCTGCTCCTCAGCATGAATGAACAATAGATCTGGGAAGAAACTTTTCATGGTACAAGACAAAATGTTTCTCGGAGGACAAGTCATCAATGTTTCACAAGGATCGTCATCTCACATGACTTTGGTTAGAGTTGTTGAAACTTTCCCAAATCCAATAATAGTAGACGGTTTTGGCCAGTTTTTGGAAAGGAGCTGCTGTATGTTGATTTAGCCTTTAGAACAAACACCTAATGTTTCTGCACCATCTTCTGAAAATCTCTTAGAGTTCATTAAAAATACTTTTGTCTGCAAATGCAGTGGTGAATGAAATGCTCCTTGATTGTAGAGATAACAGTGGATTTTGCCATGGACAAGAAGGTAACTAGGCATGCTTTACATGAGTTTACATGAGAGTAGAAAAACACACTTACTACTTACACATACTAGGAGAACTCTATGTGGTATTTTATGTGCAAAACACATTCTCATACCCAAGTCATCACATGCCTCATCAAGAGCTCCTCACATTGGTTTTCTTTGCGCTCCATGCTCTTTACTGCAACTTCTTGACATGCAGGGAACCATTCAGCTGCATATTGCCAGTTATCCCATGCAACATTAATGTACTGGCTGAGCCAATATTAATGCAACACAAAACATTATTCTACTGGCTTATCAGCAGGTGTACTGAAGGTATATGAGGGTTACATAGGAGGACAGGGATGAACAGTCAAATCTCGAGCATGACACAATGAAATTGTGGAACTTTTTTTGTCTTTACTTTTACTTCCTTCACCCTACTACTGTATTCTTCTTTATTATTTATTTGTACCTGACTAAGGTTTAATTATAAAACAACTTGGTTAAGGTTGGGAAAATGTCATGACTGGGTGAGAAACGATAATATACACCTTATTAAAGAAAGCATCTAATATTTCTCATGTTGCCATGACAACACATCATGCAGTGTTGGTTAGTGTACCTTTTGTATTTAAGACAGAGGTGGCAAAGTTCCTGATCAAGTGTGAGTATGTTAAAGGTGAGACTGAGTTGGTGTGCACACTATTGTTCATATCAAATGTGGTTTCATACGTACTGGAAATGTCAACCGAAATGCTTGTACTTTACGTGTTGGTTTGTCCATTTATGTACAGCACTTTGTTTCCGCTGTGGTTGTTTTAAAGGGCTATATAAATAAAGCTGAGTTGAGTTGAGACTATGATAATAAAGCCAGCTGCTGCATTTTACAAAAGTTTTATACGCTGGTAAAACACAACCACTACACATCAGATAAAAAACCTGCTACGGCTAACTTGTTAGCAGGCGCTAATTGCACTAATTTAGAGTAGCAGGGTCATTTTTCATAAGAAGAGTCCAAACTTTATGCATGCCCCCTCCTGTGTTATCAACAGCATGATCTGAAAGGAAGTGGAATAGTTTGGCTTTAGCAGGTCGCAGGACCTGTTTGTTATGTTACAGTACATTTACACATTTGATATTCACTGATGTTACAGAATTAGCCATTTCTTGTGTTTGTCCTGGTAGGTCCATCACCTCCACCGCTACCTCCTCGTCATCTGAGGAAATCTCGGCCTACTTCCCTTCCTCTACCACCTCTTGATTCCTGCCAGCTTCCTCTCATCCCTCTCTCCTTCCCTCCTCCTGTTCCTCCCAGATGTGAGTGCTCCTTGCCCTTTGTTCCAACAGTTTCAACCTTAATTACAGTATTAGACTTCTGCACATCTTTGTTGTCTTTTATCAGCTGACAAGCTGGAAGGAGAAAGCAGGCTTAAAGCCAACGTCAACATTGTCTCTCTCAGTGTTGGAAAACTGGTCAACATCAGTCAAAGTCAGTACACACACACACACAACGATATAAGGTCTCATTTTACTTTGGTTTTTATGCCACTTTGACTTCTTTTTCTTCCAGATTCAGGAATGGAGACTTTCCAGAGCCCAGTGATTTGTGGGAAATGTAGTGCTGCCTTGTCGTGTCTAAGTTCCATACAAAAGGACGTAAGTGATGACTCATTTTCATTCTTACAGCCTTGTTTCTTAATTTTAGTTGTGATTTTTTTTTCTTGCTTATGCTACAAAGGTTGTTAAAACCTTAAAAGTAATAAAAAAAATAAATTCAAACAATTCTGAATACCTTTTGTCTTTGACAGGTGTGGACATGTGAGTTCTGTGGATGTCAAAACAGCGTAGATGCCGGTTTGTCCACAGTGTGTGTCGGTCAGCGTGCAGGTGTGCACAGTGATGACCTTTACCTGCCCAACATGAGTGAAGATGACTATCAGAACCTGGAAGACGCAGTTGTTGTTTTCTGTGTAGACATTTCTGGCAGCATGAGTGTCACAACAGAGGTGTGTATGTGTAAAAAGATCAGGGGACAGCATAATTAGATGTCTTGCTAAAATAAATTTGAATATTCTGTATTTTCCAATTCAGGAAAACTACAGAAAAAAAAACATCTACTAATCTATTCATCTCTTAGCTGGTGGATTGATATTTCTCTTTAATCATACTCATTTTCAAAGATGATAAATAACTAAACATTGATTATAATCAGTTAACAAACACGTAGATATGGATTTCTGTATGGAAAACTCAAATGATAATATTTTCCGAGTTCTCGCATGGAGTTATGCTTTAAATCACCTTTGCTCTTTAGGTTACATCAGGCAGTGGCTCCTCAGTGCACATATCCAGACTAGAGGTGAGATGTTGATTTGTTTGTGCGATAGCAAATGAGGGAATCAAAGTTTACGTAATATTTACAAAGTGGGCATGCAATGGTATTAATAAATGGTATTGTGCTGTGTTTTTACAGGGTATTCAGGACGCCCTGCAGAGGGCACTAACATCTATCCTGCAGCAGACTCCTCGCAGGAGAGTGGCACTGGTCACGTTCAATGATGAGGTAGCATCAGCTATACACAGAAAAAAAGATTTTTGCATTAGCAGAGGTTCAAGTAAGCTAATTTTGACCTTTTAGTAGATTATTTGCATGATTTACAACAGACAATAATGTAAATATTTAATTGATTTAATTAATGTACCCCAGTTTAAGAAATCCAGTGTGTTCCAAGAAAATTAGGCCATTTAAATAATAAATGGGTGGAGGTTTCTTTTCCTTCCTTTTAATGCAAAGTTTCCTGCTGGTAATTCTGGCACTTCTACATATATGTCATGATGAGTTGTTATTTCAGCTTTCCAAAACCAAAGTAATGCCCTAAATAGGACCCAAGATCCCAACATGTTAAAGAAAAGACTTCTAGGTCATAATACAGGAGCAACACGTAGTGCAAGGAGGAGGAAGTTTAAACCATCTGCCTGCTTGATCTTCATGGAGCATGTGAGATTATTACCAGTTAAAATGGATGAGTTTTGAGTGCTGAAGGGGACACAGTTGAAATGCCACCAGTGAAGTATTATCATGTTTCTTAATGAGACATGAACATATTCCAGACTCTGATGTCTCTACATGGTTCTCAGACTATACAGGTGAAATTGAGACAGTACATTTTTTTATTTCAATTTTATTCAACCAGGAAAAATTGACTCGTTGAGATTTCTTATAAAAGAGTGTCTTAGCCAAGACAGTAGCAACACAAAGAGCAAGAGAAATAACAACTATTGACACCACACTAAAAAACATACACATAACACTGTAAACAAAAAGACACATAATACAAGGGCTAAAACACTACCAAAGCCTAAAAGCTGTACCAAGAGATCAAAAACAAAATGTTAAAGATAGATTACAGAACTTGTTAATTCTGGACGTGTTACTGTGATGAACATTCTCTGAAATGGATATTGAAGTGTTGGCTGTCAATTTCTAATAATTGTGAAAGTTCATATGTTATGAGACACAACACGTCAATGCATTCATGCACTTCTCTGGATAATAAAGCACAACTCACCAAAGTCATGCTGCAGCTTTCTATTTTTGTCAATGTGTTATTTACTTATTTAGGCTATTAGTTTAGCAATATTTACATTTACTTTAGTCATGATTAAGACTACCCCTAAATGCTGTGTAATTTAATTAGCAAAAAAAAAAAAGTTTAAAAACTTTAAAAGAGAAAAAAATTAACATTATATTATATAAATAGATGAATATTTCTGAGAAATTTTTTTTTTCCTCTGGTCTTCTGTTTCTGTCATGAAAATATTTTGGCCTACAATAAATGAAATATATGAGGTATATGAGGTGTGGTTATAACTTTTAAAATTCATATTAGTCTTTCTCTTCATTCTGCTTGTTTTACAGGTTGTAATTTACGGGGATGGTACTAGTACTCCTCTCACGCTGAGGGACTGGGCGTTGGTTGACTACGACTACATATGGCAACAAGCTATGGCTTACAGGATCCCTCACTGCATCGCAGAAACATCCCAACAACTGATTAAGAGAGTCAAGGAGTAAGTAAAATTTATGCGCAGATAATGCTTGCAAATGTAGCACGTATACTCTGAACCATTGTGGTTAAGATTTATGCGTTTCCAGACTCAGGGAACATGGGGCTACATCTCTTGGTCCAGCAGCATTAGCCTCAGTTGCCATAGCGTCAAGGTACCCCGGCTCAAAGGTGAGTAAAGATTTCAGAGGTATAATCAGACATTCAGCCACATTTGCTTTAGCAGAATTTGAAGAGGTGATTGATGGTATTCTAGTGTCTCGTGGTTGTACATCTGTGCTATGATAAAATCTAGATCCTGTCAGTCATTTTATCAAAATAGCAGCTTATTAATCTTAGATACTGGACCTCATTTCCCATCTTTACCATTCTGCTGTCCAAACCGTGTGTGCAGAGAAAACTAGTTGAAATAAGACTCCAGGCTTTTGCATTTTACAGGTCATTTTGTGCACCGACGGCAAAGCCAACATTGGACTTGGTGAGATGGAGGAAACTCCCTCTTTCTCCTCCCCCCACCAAACTCCTTACTTCTACCGACAGCTGGCTCTGCAGGCTGTTGCGAAAGGGTGAGGACACACAACTTTGTGATAAACAATGTTAAAATATATAGATTTCATGATAAAAACAACTTGTCTTCGGTTTAGTTAATTTAATATCAAACTCCTAGTTGCCGTGCGGTTGTGTGTTACTGTGGAGAATATTGACAAATAAATCAAATGATAATTTCTATATTCTCCTTTTTCAGAGTCATAATATCAGTAATGACTTTTAAAGGAACAGACTGTTGCTTGGCTGATATAGGGAGACTGGCTGATGCTACTGGAGGAAGGGTGAGACACACACACGCATGTATATTTAACATATTTAGGTAACAACTTTTTAATGCAAAAGTCTCCAGATACAGAAATACTTTAATAATGAGCAGTTTTCTATTATGTTCTCATCTCACCTGAAATGTGAAGTACAGTGTTTCATCAAAATACACGAGATTTCAGAAATATCAATATACCATAGTTTGTTTGTTTTTTTAGTTCTTTTGTTTGTTTTTTTTTTTATTATTATTTTATTTTTATGCCATGTACTTGACCGTATAATTCGATATATACTCTACTGGCATAAATAACTGCAGCAACATATAAAGGGTGTGCTGCAGTAGAAAACAAAACACACCTTTATCATGTGCACAGCTATAAAAGCTTTCTTTTCTTTAAGGATGAAAAACTATTAAAATTAAAAAGTAACAGAATACTAGAACATATTTATTTTGGATGTTATACGTAGTATGATTTTAACTCTTTAAAAGGAAGAAATTTTATTTTTTTATTTGTTTAGCAATCTTCTCTTATTATTTACTCCCCTTATGTTTTTTTAAATATCCATTTAAGTATCTCTTTAAAATATTTTAACATATTCTAATGAATTTTTAAAGCATTGCTTACATAAATGTCTTGACAATGACTGATAAACAGGATTTTTTCTAATCTTTGTTCTCTCTCCTGTACAGGTGAACATTGTCACCCTTGGTGATGTGGCAACACAGATTCAGTCCGTCTCCAAGGACAATGTCCTAGCAACAGGGGTCACAGCAACCCTACTTGCTCCTGATGGAATGTGAGTTTTGACTGACATTATAAACACAGTGCTCTAATTTTGTGTTCTAAGTAAATGTTCATCAGCCACTTTATTAGGTACACCTTGCGAATGCCAGGTTGGACCCTCATTTGCTTTTATAACTGCCTTAATCAGTGCTGGGGAACCCTGGTCATGTTCTCCATGTGTCCTTGCTCTAACACACCTGATTCACATCCAGTGGATCTAACAGCTTATTAAGCTCTGTAAAGTGACTCATTATTTTGAATTAGGTATGTTGGAGCAGGGACACATGGAAAAAGGGACTAGGACCAATGTTCCCCATCACTGGCCTTAATCCTTCATGTCATAGATTAAAAATGGTGTTAGAAACATCCTTTAGAGATTTTTCTCCCTGTTGTATTTAAATAAATCTCAGCTGATACTAAGGAGCTTAAATAAATATCCCCCCCACACCATTAAACCAAATCCAACCAGAACTGTTGATACAAGTTTCCAACAAATTCTGATCCTACCATCCGAATGCAGCTCAAATCAAGATTCATCAGACCAGAAATGTTCTTTCTAATCTTCTATTGTCCAGTTTTGGTGAGCCTTTGTGAATTGTAGCCTTAGTTTTTCTGTTCTTGGCTGACAGGAGTGATACCTGGGTATTATTGAAACTGTGAGTATGTTAAACCTGAGTTGGGCGAAACTCTGGGTTTTCTGTTCCAGAAAGCAAGATAAGTCTTATTCCAAGTCTGTTACCATGGTAACTGACTCTGAAGTAAACCTACTCGCTGGCAGGAAATCTGAGTTTCTACCTGTCTCCTCCCACCTGAAGCAACTATCACATGGGTTGTTTGTGTCAACGTAATTCCAGAGATTTAGAAGCTGAATTAATATACAATGATTTATGTAGGGAGATTTTTCAAAACTCAAACATGTGATATAAATTCTCTATGAGTAGCTCATCACACAGCATCGTTATGCAATCACTCAAATCCTACGGCTGTAGATATCCAACGTGACACACTGTAAAACTTGTGAATCAGTTTATTAGGTGAGAAGACATTTACTAAATGAGTTAAAACAGCATTTGTTGGGGGCTTAAATTACTAGATGTAGAAGTAGCCACTGAATATTTGATATGTATATTTGATTTGTATATCAACCAGTGTGAAAAAAAAATCTAATCATGGCATAGTACAATACATTACCTTTCTAAAAGATGTCATATGTCATACATACGTAGGTTTTCCCCAGTGGGACTGTATCTGAAAATCAGAATTTTATCCCATCACCCACATTTTAACCCACAGTTTCAATAAAGTTAAATATTTGTTTGGTGGATCAGTGAATTCAAACTTCTACACTGACTTGGGTAAAAGTTTTCTTCCATGATGCTTCTCTCTCAGCAGCAGCAGTGTTCCTCTTTTTATGAAATACCTCTTTGTATTGGCCATATGCGTTAATTAAAACCTTTGTGCTCCAACCAAGTGAAGTAACTAGCTTTTTGTCAACGGTTTGCTTGGTGAATTCAGGTATTGGGGCTCCATTGATGATGGCTTCTTATTGTGGTTCCAAACTCTGGGTAAAGATACTCAGAGTTGATTGAACCAACTCACAGCAGCTGTTTTGGAAGTTGCTCAGCTCAGAGGAAGTTATCCCGAGTTTCCTTTTAGACTCAGAGTTAGTTGAACCTTCTTTCTGGAACAGGCTCCTGGATGTGGTCTTCTGCTTCTGTAGCCCATCTGCTTCAAGATTGGAGATGATGTGAGCTGAGAGATGGTGTTCTGCATACCTTTTTGGACCCAGTGGTTAACTGAGTTACTGTTGCCTTTCTATCATTACCAACCATTCTGCCCATTCCCTTCTGACCTCAGACATGAGCATTTTGGTCCAGACAACTGCAGCTCTCTGGATATTTTCTCTTTTTCAGATTCTCTGTAAACCCTAGAGATGGTTGTGTGTGAAAATCCCAGTAGATCGGCAGTTTTTAAAACACTCAGACCACAATACTATGGCACCAATAACCATGCCATGTTGAAAGTCACTTTAATCCCCTTTCTTCCCCATTCTGATTAGTTTGAACTTCAGCAAGTTGTCTTGACCATGTCTACATGCCTAAATGCATTCAGTTGCTGCCATGTGATTGGCTGATTAACTATTTGTGTTAACAAGCAATCGAACAGGTGTACCTGATGAAGTGGCCATTGAGAGTACACACCAGTGGTACATATAATGTATGTAACAGGGTGTTTATTTGGTTTGAATATGTAAAAACACTGATTACTTTCCTTTTACTCACTAATTTCACCCTTTTTATGTCTATGCTTTTGTGTTTTTCCTATTTGTATAAATGTTCCCATCTGTTGTTCTGTGCAGATATTTTCCGTATGAGGATGAAAACAATCACAACCTGGTGAGAGAGATAGGAAATGTAACAAAAGGGCTGGAGATCACCTTCCAGTTTGCTGTGAAACCGCATTTTATAGAAGGTAAGACTGTTGATAAATGTCTATTTAGCAGCTTAAAGGCAACCATGTTATGCTACAGTTTCCACCACACAGCTTTGATCAGACGTTGTTACTGACACCATGGGAACTTCCAGACAAAAATGACAAATGACCAGTGAGCATCATAAAACTGTTATTCAGAAATGCCTCATGGTCTATTGTGTATGTTTGGCAGTTTTTCACCAGAGGGGGACACTTCCATTTCAACTACAGCTCAGCTTCAAGACCAGAGACCAACAAAGAGTCACTCGCATCATTACAGAACAGCGACCTGTAGCTACTAGCAGGTAAAAATCTCCTGATTCCTACCCGCAAGGGTAGTATCAGACTACTAGATTCTCAAATATCTATGATCTGCTAGCATTGCCTCCTGTATAGAGATAATTTATATTCCTTTGTTTAACTTTCTTTTCTCCAAGTCAAATTCTTGTGTGTACACTGAACATGGCAGTCCTTGGTGTTCACTGTGCCCAGCTCTCGGCCAGTTTGACCATGCAGGGCCGAGTGCAGGAAGCACAGAAGCAACTTAGGGCACAACAAGACCTGCTCAAACAACTCAGGTATGAGTCCTGAACCCTTTCACAGATTTTACTAAAAATATTAAATAATTGGGAATTCTAAATTGTGACTTAACTACAGTATTACAGGTCACCTAGCTGCGTAAACTACGAAGTTATCGCTGTTTTTCTCACTAGACTGTTTCTGCAGTTACTGCCGTCTTCCTTGGGGGATCAGTGTTGCTCTTTTGATTAAAATATATAATATCTTAAACCTGTTTTGTTTGTTTTTACAAGCCAACTGCACAGTTATCTAATGTAGCAAAGTAAAAAATAAATAAATATGTACAGTACAGGCGCACAAACCTTGCTTTGCATGTAAGCACCAGTTTACATTACACTGTGGGGACCAATAACTACCATCTTACTTATCATATGAGGATGCTGGGACTCACGAGGGATCATCTTAATACTACTCATAATGCACTTGATACCTTAAGATCTGGTAAAAAATATTTATGTGTGGATCTTTTTAAGACCTGAGGCCTGTACTACGAAGTTGGATTTTCTTTTATTGAGGTAACTTCGGGGTTAATCCAGGGTTTTCCATCCTACAACGCTGATTCACTTCTTACCGGGTAAATATGGTAACTTATGCTAAACAAATAAGAAATCAATATGAAAGCACTTAGGAGAGAAAGAGCTTTTAGGGACAGATGCATCCTTTTGATGAAGAAATAAAACCTTGTCACTGACCACTTAGTATGTAAGTATGTTTTTGTACTTGTTCTTGACTTGTTCCCAAGTCTGCTTAGCTCCACTAAGGTTGCACCTGAAACAATGAGGTTAATAATAAAAGGTCACACATGGCAGAACTGCAGAGCCATGGATTTATGGAACATACAACTACTTGTGCCGTCACTGTGAGGAATTATAATTTAACACAAAACGTACTAACACGTGGTGCTGAACCTCAAAAGAACTCAATGGAAAATATAAAAGAAAGGAAGGAACTGAGGAAACGCTCTGCCCAAAACATCTGTGCCAAAATACAGAGAAACTGAGTGATAAGTGGTCTTGTCTGTTCATATTGTCCAATTAACTAATATTTCTGTTAATTTGCGCATTAACAGTCAGAAATTTTCTGCCAGCATTCCTTCCTGGCCGTTGCTGTGGCAACAGTGTTGATTTTGGCCTGGATGAGTGTTTTTTTTTTTAATATTCTTCATATTTTTGAAGAATTGTCTGCTCTTCCATGGTAAAGTCAGACAATTGGTCAGATGCTGCAGACTCCACCCCTTTTATGTGAGCATGCACTGATCAAGATGGAAAAATTCTGGGTGGAATTACCAAGTTGATAACCAGCTTCGAGGTACCGCTTATCTGGATTGTGAGCATCTGGGTAAGGTAACCCAGGTAACAGAGAGGTATCCCGAGTTTGTTCATCCAACTTTGCAGTACAGGTCTCAGAACTTCTTGTTCTCAAGACGTGACAAAGTGACAAAGTGCAGCAGGATTTGCTGAAATTCATGCAGTGAGGACAAGATTATTCTTTTGTATTATTATTCTTTTATTTTTAGCCTGCAAACATTTTTACTTTGTATTTGTGGAAACAACTGCAGATGTCAGCAAGCTGAGCGACCCCAAGGCAGCAGAGCAATGAGCACAGCAGATACTTGGACAATAACAACATTGACCTAAAGAGTATTCCTACTCAGGTTTAAACATGCTTGTTGTATAATTTACTGAACCTCAGTGGGTCAGAAACATGTTTGTCAAGGACATTCTTAAATCTTAACTTAATATTAGGTGTTTAAGATTAGTTCAAGTTTAGGTTAAAAGTGCAAATCTGGGTGGTGAGTGTTTGTACATCTCTGCAGTGAGTGTGTTGTCTCTCTCTACACTGTAGTAGCTTGAGGCCAATCCAAAAGGAAGAGAGTATCTATGGTAACTGGATGGAAACCATGACTACAATCTGTGATGACATCACAACAGAATCACAGGTAATGCATTTAATATACAAGTGTAGGAATTTAGCTGATAAATTTTGATATATTTTGTGACATAAACAAATGGGTATATTACTTCATCACCACACTATTCCCCCTTTTACTCACATTTAATAGTACATTTATTTATAGTACTGTTTTACTATTTTAGACAGGAAAATTTTTGTGTTAATATTTAACTTTGGTGGAATTTTGATGCCAGTGTTTTCACTAATAACTTTTCCCTAAAGGCAAATTGTGCTGTTTTTATTCTGTTTTCAGTTATGCTATGGTGCAGATAGATATTTACATAATTACACTTAATTCCCTGATGACAGTATTGATTCCACTATTAACTCTGTGGCATGAGAGTACAACCAGAACCTCATACCTTAATTCATGTTAATATAAAATCTGAAAATCATTCACTTTTTGTAAAACACTGTTTACATTTTCTGTAGAGACCTCTAAAACTTTTAGCGACATACCATTTTAGAGTTACAAATGACACTGTTCAATGTCTAAAAAATGTCTTTAGCACACATTTCTCACCCTGTTTTCTGCAGACTTTGTCTGATGAAGCAGCTGAGGTGGTGTACCAGATGAAGAGAGCCAGCAGCATCAGCAAAAACTACTATAAAACCATAGCTGAGATCCAGAAGAAGAAGAGAGAGCAGAAAAGAAAAGCCACCATGGAGGCAATGTAGTACAATATTAGCCATTCACAAAACAGATACTATAAGACAAACTGCTGAGTTCTGAGAAGAGATTCAATTATTCTGAGTTTATCAGGATGGTTAAACTGTGACTTGATGGTAAACAATGGTTGTAAATCTTTAAGGGTTTTCATCCTGGATTTATCATCTCATTTACCACATTGTAATGCGCAGTTGTCGCAGAAAGTTGTCCTTTACTTCTATGGTTTGAAACTATTAATAGCTATAAATGGAAAAATTGGGATCAGAATTGTTAACGCCTGCAACAAAAAGATCACCCAACAATGTGGAGATCTAGCAGGTGACAAATTTGCTCTGTCCCAAATCATTTACACCCTATGTTTGATCATACTAAAGAGATGTAGCCAAACTAATCTGTATTTTATTTATTATTATTGCAAATGTATTCATAAAAAGAGCCAGTTTCATGTGTTCCATGTTAAAGAAAATAGCTTTACTGTTAAAAAGTGCTTTTTGAATTTCTTCTTAATAATGATGTCAACCAATAACTTCTCTATATGGATCTCTGTGAGATATTCTTATTCTTTACTGACTCTTACATCTGTGTGTACGAGTTAATAAATGTGCATTGAAAAACAAGCATCTATTACTGTTGGTGTGACTGACTTATTTTAATTTTGTTTTGAATGAGAAGGAGCAAATTAAAGCGTAGTACTCTAGACATTGAGATCCACATGCGGTTTGGAGATAGTATCTTTGTTATGCATAACATTAATTAGCCCCCTATGTTCACCTGTAAGTTTGTTTCAAGTTGTTCAAAATAATTTTATTTCTCACTGAATGACAGCACAAGCTATCCCAACTTTCAGAAAAATCAGTTTTACTCAGAATAATACAGTTTTTCTCTATTGCTTAAACACATTTCACGATACTGCCCTCACTTTTCACAAAACTCTAAACACAAAACACTTTTCTAAAGCTACGTACACTAAACCTCACAGTTTCTTTTCAAAACCAACCCATCACACCAAAACAGTTGCTCATATGCTCAAAACCAACCCATCACACCAAAACAGTTGCTCATATGCTCAAAAGCAAACCCATCACACCAAAACAGTTGCTCATATGCTCAAAAGCAAACCCATCACACCAAAACAGTTGCTCATATGCTCAAAAGCAAACCCATCACACCAAAACAGTTGCTCATATGCTCAAAAGCAAACTCTGACACCAAAATACCACTCAAGGCCTGCAAAAATGGAAACACTACTGAGCATCATTAACCACATTACCAAAAAAATTGAAAGCACAATTTTCACAGTGTGAGACTGTTCTTTTTACAGTTTCACAACTGCCAGGATGCATTTGAGCAACCCTTATTTATTCTCAAATATGTTTTGGGCATTTTCTATAGATTTGTGCATTTCATGGGAATAGTTACATAATGCAGAAAATGCAGTAATATCACAACTCAATGCAAAAATGAGTACTAAACTCCATGGAGGATCCATTACACACAATAGATACTGTACAGTAACAATTGAGAACACAATGTTCAGGGTGCGATTTCTTTTATTACAGTACGTTGAAAATTGACACAGTATGTTGTATGTTGACACCGAAATCATGGAGAGGCATCACGTCGTCGGGCTGGGTCGGGCCACAGGACCTCATCAACGTCACAGGCAATATTGTCCATAGCCAAACAACGTGGGAAGAATGCCCTGGCATGCCGCACCCAGCCTTGGAACGCCTCCACAGCCACATCATCACAGGCCAGGTCCATAGCCCTGAGAAGGTTCTCTCTAGTGTAAGGTTGGCGGTCATAGACCTTCCACCGCCATGCTGAGAAGAACTCCTCTATTGGGTTTAGGAACGGAGAGTAGGGTGGCAGACACACATTAATGAATTGCTGATTGATGTTAAACCACTCTCTGACCTGGATGCTGCGATGGGAGCTAACATTGTCCCAGAGGATGACGTATATGGGAAGATCAGCCGGTCCAGGAATCTGCTGGTCGTGGTGATCTGCTGGCCGAGCATTCAGGTGGTCATTGTCATGCAAAACATCTCTGAGCTCTCCTAGGAAGGTGAGGAGACGCTCAGTGTTGTAGGCACCAAGTTCAGCATGCCGGTGGAGAAGCCCTCTAGAACTCATGGCAGCGCAGAGAGTGATGTTTTGGTTGGACTCGTTGTCCCGCTTCGGTCATTGTCATGCCGTGGACAATGACTGTTGCTCTCATTTCATCTGTAATGAAAATGCGTTGTCTTGCTTGCCCTCCTTCTCCTCTCGCTCCTTGGCCTGCTCCTCTTTGGACTGCTTCTCGCCCTCTTTGGCCCACTCCTCGGCCCGCTCCTCTCCCTCCTTGACCTGCTCCTCTCCCTCCTCGGCCCGCTCCTCTGCCTCCTCTGACACGAACTCCTCTGCCTCCTCTGACACAAACTCCTCTCCCTCCTCTGACACAAACTCCTCTTCTTCTGTCTTCATCATCCATTTTTGTTTTTGAACTTTCAGCAAACTGCACTGACTTATATAGGTGTGGTCACATCATTTGCAATAGGTGTTTTCAATTATGAGTCGTTGTGTTTACTGATTGACACCAGGTATGTTCATTGTGTTCAAGTTTTGCTGATTGTGGGTAGCATTTTGCATCACATGAGCTTCACAATGCATATTGGAGCAGAGTTATATGCAAAATGTGTTTTAGCACAGCAAATTTTGTTTTGAGTTTTGAGAAAAAGGGGATGGGTTTTGTGAACAGTGTCTACAGGTGAATTGTGTTTGTGGTTGTGGCAAAAGGGGGGGAGTTTTACTAAATGTGTTTAGGCAACTGGTCATTTGGTTTAGAGTACTGGGTTTTGTGTTTTGGCAATAGAGAAAAACTGTAAAAGAACAGAAGATTCAATGGCCCAAACAAATCTGAAAATGATAGACCCTTAAGTCAAGTTAAGACTTCCATGCTTTTTTGTAAGTGGGAGGCAGGAGGTTATGTGATATATAGAGTTCTAGGAAAGACTTTAAAACATGCAGCAGCAAAACAGAACGAGACTTTAGTGAATACAACATTTGTTGTAGGAAACTAAAGAGTTAAGGATTTCAACGGTCAAAGGGTTCAACATAAAAAAAAAGAAAACTTTCTTCTGAACAAGGCATACTAGGCATTGCACATGTGAAAAGCGTTACAATCGTATTAAATCTGTCAATCACAGATGATCAGATAATTTTATCTAGCATCATAAACATGTCAGCTGGAGTCTGATCAGACTGGTTTCAATCGGATAGATGAAATATTTGTCCATGTAAACATAGCTGGTGTGTGAAAAGGGATTTAGGCTAAAGGTCGTAGAGGAGAACATGGAAAAAATAAAGTCTGACAGGATGACAATTTGAGCAAATATCTCAGTGGATTGTTACAATAAATGTAAAACAGCCCTTTTAAAGAAGAATGAACAAAAAAAATTGAAATGCATACACAACACTGATCTACTTTACTTGAGCAAGTTTAAGCTGCATTGATATGTTGTTCACGAACTAGCCGGTTTTTCAGAAACAAGCCTTTATATTGATAGGCACACCATGCAGCCATTCACAAGTGAGGAACGACTGGGACCATACCATTATGTGAAAGCAGTAAGCAGGCAGACTCTCAGAAGACAGGGAGTGTAGTGGTGCGGGTCAGGTACACAGAGCCAGACAGGGAGCTGGATTTAAATACAAGTGCACCTGTAAAAAGTGAAGAAATCTGTGAATTTAAAGTGAAAGTGGATGAATATTCGTGGTGGTCGGAGAGGCCGTTGGCACGGATTGGCTGCCCCAGGACCACTGTGGCTACACATGTAGCTTACCATCACAAGTATAAATGAGGAGTGAATGAATAATGGATACTTGTGAAGTGTTTTGGGTGCCTTGAAAAGTGCTGTATAAATCTAATCCATTATTATTATTAAAATGATATAACATCAAAATTTCCTTTCAGGATAAAGTAAGTTTCATTAAGACCTAACACTAAATTTCTTTCATTTGTTTGTCGTTCTGTCAGCAGTTATTTAAAAGTCTGATAAAAATAATATATTGTGACTCTTTTTTAAACATAAAACAAATTAAATAAGGCACTAAATGGAAAAAAATGCTTCCAAATACACATATCATCTATAATTGCTAAATTAGGCTAAAATAGAAACGCTGAATGAGACAATTAATCTTTGGTTTGCTAGTTGACAAAACTTTGTGTACCATTTACACAATGATGCCATCTTTAGAGACACTAAACAGGTCCAGTCTTGGCACCACCTAATGTATCGCAGCCAAATACCAGAAAGTCAAGTGTGGGAACAGCGATCTGTTGACAGTTGTTTGTTCTGTGAGAGAATATGAAAACAGCCATGTGGAATGTGCCAGAAAAAAAAATCCTGCTGTACTGATGATCTTTAGATTAGTTTCTCACAAACTAGTTCAAAGTTCAGTTCCCATGAGTTAAACTAAATTGTTCCCATTCATAGTTTGTTTCAGTTATGAGCTAGGCAAGGCAAGTTTCTTTGTACAGCACATTTCATGTACAACACAGTTCAAAGAATTTTACATAAAAGCATTAAAAAGTACATTAAACAAAATTTTTAAAGAAATCAAATAAAAAGAAAGAGTTAAGTAAAATAAGACAAAATGCAAGAACTAAAAGTTAACAGTTGCTTTGATAAAAGGCAGCAGTTAGAAAAGTTTTTAATCTTGATTTAAAACTGCTGAGAGATTCAGCAGACCTGCATTTTTCTAGGAGTTTGTTCCACATGTGAAGAACTTGATGCTGCCTCTCCATGTTTAGCTCTGACACTGGGAACAGAAAGTAGACCTGACCCTGATGACCTGAAGGATCTGGTATCTTTATAACCATTACCCTAGAATATACTTGGTCCTGCTGTTAGTTTACAACCTTGTAAACTAGCAGCAGGATTTTGAAGTTTATTCTTTGACAGACAGGAAGCCAGTATAAAAATCTGAGGAGTAGAGTTATATGATCTACTTTCTTGGTCTTAGTGAGGACTCAAGAGGGAGATTCTGGACTAATTGCAGCTGTCTGATGGACTTTTAGGGAGATCTGTAAGGACAACATTACAGTAGTCTAGTAGATAAATTCAGTTTTTCTCAATCCTGCTGAGTCATCTGTCCTTTACTCCTTGATATGTTCTTTAAATGATAACCGGCTTACTTAATGTGATGCTAAAGTTCAGGTCTGAGTCCATGACTACTTCCAGATTTCTGGCTTGGTTGTTGGTTTTTATCTTAGCAGTTTCAAGTAGAGTCCTGATTCTTAATATTGCTTCCTTGGCTCCAAAACCTAATTATTTCAGTTTTATCTTCATTTAACTGATTAAAAGCAGTTGATCAGTTTCAGTCAGACGATAGTCCCATGGTGAGATGGTTATGTAAATTTGTGTGTCTTCAGCATAGTTATGGTAACATATTTTGTTGTATTTCATACGTTGAGAGAGGGGGAGCATGTAGAGGTTGAACAGCAGTGGCCCCAAGATGGAGCCTTGGAGAACTCAACAGGTTATTGTGGTTCGCTCAGATTTATAGTTAAGAAACATAGCAACAACCAGAGAACACAACACACAGCATGGAAGAGGACATATAGGATGAGGGAATGATGGTGGTCTTGGAACTATTAGAATGAAAAATAAAAACAAAGAAGCCAGAACTGAAAACAATAACAGACTGGAGACAGCATGAACATGGAGTTTATTTACTTCCTTGTTCCCCAGCCAGCTCGCTCTCTGATTGGCTACATTCCGTACCACGTCACCATCCACGCAGTCACAATGCATGAGTCGTCGGCGTTCCTCAGAAATCGGTTCTGAAATATTGAACATGTTCAATATTCCCGGTTGCCGGCTACGATTTGTTTCGGAGTGGATTATCGGGACAAATCGGCTCGTAACACACCACAGACCAAATGATGGTTGGACAGGAAAATCTTACGATGATCGGGCGTTTGCTGTCCGAGGTCGGGAAGAGGCAACATCGGGACAAAAACAGCCCAAATATCGTTATGTGTGTACCAGGCTTTAGTGTCAGGAAGTTGTGTAGCTGTTGAAAGAAAGCTTTTTCTATAATCTTACTGAGAAAAGGAAAGTTTGATATCAGCCTGTAGCGGCTGTGTCGAGTTTTCTTTTTTAGTACTGGCTTCATGACGGCTGTTTTCAGGGTCTGAGGGAAAACACAATCTGTAAAATATCTGAAGGCATGCATTCTGAAACATTATTGAAAAGCCCTGTTGGCAGGGTGTCAAGACAGCAAGTTGTGAGTTTCAGATGGCCAATAATCTCATTCAGGTTTTTAGAACTAATTGAAGAAAACTAGTTCAAAGTTCAGTTCAGTTAAATTTTTCTAGGTCAGAAGTGAGAGCAAAAGACTTGAGAGAGGAAAGAATTTAAAGAGTTGTGTCTTGCAATAAAATAAATACTAAACGTAAAGTGTACATAAAAAACAGTTTGGCTGAAAATCTCAATGAAATTGAATCAACACAATGTTCTGCTGCTGTTTTTGGGAACACACTGTCTAACAATTTGCTTATCTTGCTCCGGAGATGATGCATCATTAACAAAACAGAATGACAAAGTGAGAAATGTCACTGATCTCTGTGCAGTGAAGGCAAGCAAACAAACAAAAATACACACTATCACACAAAAAGATAAAGAACAGTTATAAGAAGGCTGGCAACAAAAGGTTTCTGCACGTAGCTGCCACTTTTCCCACAGTCCTGTGTTGATCACAGTCTTGACGGAGGGATGGAACGATTAGAGGCAATTATAGTCTTAATGCCAACAATGACTCATGCAAAGAACATAGTTCATATTTTAGAGTTGTTATTAATGTTGTTGCAGTTAATAATAAACTATTTATAGCAGCAAGAAATGGAATCAAAAGCAGCTGTTAATAATGGCCAAGTAACTTCAAAGCTGTAATCAATAACTCAACTGTTTTACTCGACTGTGAATCAGCTTTTCTTTTACTTGGATTTGTCTTTTGTGAAACAAAGCAAAGCAAAAGAACCAACAAAATCATGAGAAACCAGCACCTCTGATTGTTTCAAATAAGTAAGACTGCTAAATAGCAGCAAAAGGCTTCAACAGGTAAACATTTGTTTATAAAGCTGTATCAATACAGAGTAGATGTACAATCACGCGTCTAACATGTGTGCAACATGGTCTCATGGAAGCTTATCAAACTGTCATGTAGCTAAATATGATGGGTTTATTTTTCATCTGAATTGGTCCCCTTTACACATATTTGCTCAGCTTTGGTTCACTTTGGCTAAAACTGGGTGGAAGGGGCAAGAAATGAACAGACTGAGTTGTGTTGCCAGTGAACAAGGTAAACTACATAGATAAAACCACAGGACTTGATTACTGACTCTAAACTCCATCTCTGCTCAGGTTCCTGCACGTTCTAAACTACATTTTTGAGTAATATTGTAAAAACAAACCCAATAACTCAAAATGATCCTAGTGTGACATCAACTTCACATTCTGTAAAGTGAAAATAAATTGGGAATAATTTTGTGAATAATAATCCATCCGTGTTTTATAGAGAATGCGAACAGATGTCATCAACGCACAGAATTGTGGGAGTTAATGGCATTTTGGGTGTACTGATGTGTTTACATCAGTTTGGCAGTAGCCCTTGTCTTTTTAATCTCCATCTTATTCAGAATTTCTGACAAATATTTCATCTTGTCCTCCCCCCGTTGTGTACTCGGCTGCAACAGGGGCGTCGTGATCAGTGCATGTTTTTCCGTTTCCATTTCCATCTGAAACAGTGGACTTCTGCTGAAACCAGGTGATGTGGTTTTGGCTGATCGTGGTTTGGACATAACGGACAATATGGCCTTTACGTTTATTTGTTTGGATCCCCATTAGTTTCCGCAACAGTGGTTGCTAATCTTCCTGGGGTCCAAAATCAGTTTACAAAGTTACAATTTATTAAATGCATATATAAAATCAGTCAAAGACAGTAAAAGACAGCAATGTAAAACTGCCATAAGACACATTTAAACAGTCGCACAGAATACAAAAATACCTATTACTCCAGTATAATAGTGACAATAAATATAATTAATAGTTTGTCTCTAAGAATCTCTGCTTTAAGTTGATAAATTTTTGATTTGCCTAACACTGGATGGGAGTAAATTCCATTTTACAGCCGCCCTGTATAGGATTGTTTTCTGCATGAAATTACATTTTGGGCTTGGAACTATGCTGTTGCTGACCTTTAAAATGATTCTGTGTGTTATTTGCCAACCCTTTGTACATGAACAACAGAAGACTACATTTTACTTTTGCCTCCACAGTTAGCCAAGACAGTTTGTTATGCATCTTCTGCACATTAGTGCGAAAACGACAATGTAAAACTACAAAAATCATCCACACAATCCAACATTTGAGACATCAGACATAAGTAAAAGAAGTCATTAGTGGTTACTTGTCTGGTTCCTCATTTGCCAACATTTGAACTTTGTTTTAAATAAATTGATAGGCTTTAAATAAATTTATGGGTTTTTGTGAGCACAATTGAAGGTGGCTGCATTTACGTGTCAGCTATGGACGTGAAGATGAGAGGGCGGGAGAACTGGGACACCTGAGAATTCTTGCATAAAGGGTTACTGGCTACAGACGCATTGAGAACGTGATTTTAAATGCAGTGATACTAATCTGGATGAAACGTCCATGTACCGATGAGAACAGGAGTTTCCTCCACTAGATTGTGATCATTTGTTGTTATGAGTCCTGGTGTTGTTCTGTCACACGTTCAGTCAAAACATTCAGGAGTGTTTACTCGTTTACAGACATTACAGAGTAGATCTTTTTTTTTTTTTTTTTGTATATTTCATAATTCTTGTAATAAATAAATATACTTCCTCATATTTTTATTTCCTTTGTAGTTTTACTGCTTAAGCAAGATGTAGTAAATTAATTAATCCTGTATATTTAGACATCTATTCCTTTTTAACACCCAGAATATATTTATTTTTCAAAAATTAATCTATATAGATGGACAGAATATATATTTGATTTCAAAATACAAATTTCAGAACAATAAATGTTTAATTAACATAAACATTTGCAGTATGATGGTGTAATTGCAGACAACAGTTTCTAGATTGCAACCTTTTTTAATTTATTTATTTAAAAGGAACAATGTATAAGGAACATAAAAATGTAAATGTGCCAGAATTAGCCAGTGGCTACTTTCCATCTGTAGTCCCTGGCAGATCAAGAACATATAAAAGCAGTTTACAACAAAAATGACAGAATTAAAAACAAAAATCATCCACACAATCCAACATTTGAGACATCAGATATAAGTAAAAGAAGTCATTAGTGGTCACTTGTCTGGTTACTCATTTGCCAACATTTGAGTTTTGTTTTAAGTAAATTGAATATGGCATAGTCTCTAATATCAGCTGGGATGCTGTTCCAAATTTCAGTCGCCTCTAATAGAGGCTCTGGTTATTTTACCACTTATACTGGATTTAAATTGATAAATACATTCCAGGATGGTGAAGAGAGTCCATACAAAATCTTATAAATCAAACATGCCAGTTTAAAATTTTAAATATTTTCAAAACCTAGAAAAAATTATCAGTAGTTTTTTAATAAGTGTAGGAACTTAGACCAAACACAAGGTAAACATTGCTGTCTGAGACTGAAACCAGTGGCAACAAATTTAAACCTGAACTTCAGTCAATGTTTAGCAGATTGTAACAATCTAAGTTATTAATAATTAGTGTTTCTGCATCATAATGACTCTTCACCTCTCTTGTAAGTCTATGGTGGTACAGAAGTTTCTTTTCAGTGTGTTTTAGAAATGTTGTTAACAGTGTAATAGTGAGAAAACTCAAAGTTTAGATATAAACAGTAGCCGGGTGCCCCCATAATTGCAGAGAAAGCTGTGGTAATGTTACGTGTGTATTCTCTGTACCCACTAATTCCAACTCAGGGTCCCAGAGGGACTGGAGCCTATTACAGCTGCAAACAGACAAAAAGGTTGGGTATACCCTACAGAGGTTGCTAGACCCAAAACAGAGACAAACAATTACTGACATTCACACTCACTCCGAGGGAGAATTTAGCAACACCAATGCATGTTGCAATAACATTCCTATTTTTGAAGTGTAGGAGGAAGCCTAGGTACCCGGAGAGGACCCACACATGCATGGGAAAACATGAAAACTCCACACAGAAAGATCTCAGGTTTAAACCTTCTTGCTGTGATGTGAAGTGCAGCATTTGGCAATTAAATGTTACATTTAATCTCTTAAGTCACTGTGGGTGTGATCTACTTCATTGTTAAGGAAACCTGATTTTTTCTAGGTTCCAGGAACTGTTTGATGTTGCTTAAGCAAGAGAAAAAAAAACAAACTGTGGACCTTTAGCCTACTCTGCAGCATATGTGCAAGTTCTGTCTATTTGAGAGTGTGTGTGTTCTCCCAACTTAACCAGTCCTGCCACATTTACCAGATGAATGGAAGGTCAGGTGAAGGGGCGTGGTGTGACATCACATTCCACTGGAAAGGAATATTACTACCCATGTGTACTCAAACACACACATGTATATAACTTTAAGACATAGGTATACTTAGTATGAGTGTGAGCAATCTGAGTATAACACACACAAAGCATCTTTGGAGCTTTTTGGACCGACAGCCTTGTCTGGGTTAAGGTATGTAAGTCTCTTTTTATTTTAAAAACTGATGATGAGCAGTGCAGCTAGGAGTAGAAAAGCTGCTCTCTCATATTTTACATGAAGATAAATAATAGACAGTAATAGAAAATTTTTATTATTTTGCATTGCTGACTGAAAAAAAGGACAACGTCCAAGAAAGATTTTGCTTTCATACAAAAAAAACAAAACAAAAAAAAGCAAAAAACAACAACAACAACAAAAAAAAATTATCAGAAAAAGCACAGACTTTTTAATACACAGAGAATACTCTCATTTACATAAAATGGATATTCTTAACCATTTTCAACAAAACAAATAACTTACTGGGTATTTTTTGCTATAACTTTCTATATAATATTGTATTATACTAAATATAATATATTCCCATAAAGTACCTAATTTCAGTTGATGTTGGTAGTTTTCAGCTTTCAACCTTATAGACAACAGTATGTTTCATCTTCGTTGAGCATTTCTGTAATGTATTACAAGAAAAGACTCCTTAGTTTACATATGACATTATCAGTCTGCTCTTATATTTAAGTCAGCTGGCATAAACTTCTTAATTTCATTATCAAACATCTCTCTGGAAAATGTCTAATGTTGGTAAAGTTAAATATTCTATGTACAAATGCTTGTTTGGTAATTTGTTGACATCTTTGCTTGAAATGAGTTTGTTTTGACTCATACGTTTAGTTACAGAAGGTCTTAGAAACAAATAAGAAAAGCTTGTACAACAAAGAAGCATGCTAATTATTGTGGTGTCATTTTTCTCAGACATTATGTCTTTTATACCTCTTCAATTTGAAAACTAAGGATGCTTTTTGCAATCATAAAGAACTTGTGTTAGTTTCAAATTCTCTCCTTTTGTCAAAACTGAAAAAAATTAAAATGCATGATGACAGTGCGTAACAGCTGTGACTGCACACATGTGAGATTTATCTGAGTATTTGCGTTTAAAAAAAGGCTATTTGAACAATTACGTTATTAATACGGAACAGAAATGTAGCACTTTAAAAGATTTGTGGGGGAAAAAGTACAAATCTATGGGTTGTTATTCTAGCCTCTGCTTGGATATGCAAATCTCAGATTAATTATCAGTGTTATGACATTGTGGATAATAGACGTGTTCTTATAAGAGGGTGATACTAAATTAATTTAATATGCTTTCACAGAAGTTGTTAAAGTATACATGTGGCCTTTCACATTATATTCTAATGACAGAGTGTAATCAGAATCCATTTTATCCAGTTCAACCGCCTCAATTTCAAAGCTATGAATTGCAGAAGAAATTCTGGTTCATATGTCCTGACACAACTGTATGTTGAGGAGAGGGGCTATAAGCAGCTGCCAGTTCAGCCAGTCAGAACATTTTTATGAATTATGCAATTAAAGTGTGTTTTAACCAAGCCATACTTAACTTAACTGTATAGTTTTTCATATCTAACCTTAACCAAGTAGTTTGTAATGTGTAAAACTTTGACAAAAACAACTTAAAGAGGAAGGAAACAGTGACTGGATCTTAAATGACATCAAGTTATTTAAAGGGATCTTTGTTGTTTACTGTCATTTAAGTCCTTGCTAAAATAAATCTTAACAGTAACCTAGTGTCCAGAAAGTCATTTTTTTAAAAGACTCAGGTGAAAAATACTGCTCAATATTATTTCTAACTCCAACCAAGTTATGTTTTTTTGTCTAAATCCGAACAGGTAGTGAGAAAATTGCCTGATTAAAGTGTCATTAAAAATTGATCTCAATCTCATAACATACAAAGGCCCATGACTAAATGTGCTGGGCTTACTTGTGCCACCCACCGCCTCATTCGTTTGTCTCTATGGAGGACTTTGTGGTTTCGAACCAGCTTTTACTCCTATAGGGATCCTTATGAGTCATTTTCCCTCATGCTGCTTGCAGGAATGTAACTTTACAGGATGTTACTGTGACCTATATTTTAGGATGTGAACAAATGTTCACTACTTAGCAGGTAAAACACTGACTGCTCATTAGTACTTCACACAACTTCACTTAAAAAAACAAAGACAAACAGAAAAATCCCTTTAAAAACATAATTCAATCCTACTGACCTCCAAACGTGGACCATCGATTGTGACTATTTAGTTAAATTTGCTAACACTTCTTTGGTATAATTGAAGAAAAATAAACCTACAGGAATTGTGTCAATGGATAAGAATAAACAGTTTTGGCACAATAAAAGTTATTTTTAAATAAAAATATTAGATTATTTGTCTGTTTTTAAATGTAAAATTTACTTTAGATTCTAATTTCCTTTATTAAAAAGGAAACTTTGTTACCTAAATAATGATTTAACATAGAATAACGTTTAATTGCTTTAATTCTTATATAAATAGAAGGATAATTATTATTATTAATAATAATAATAATAATAATAATAATAATATAGACTAACTGATTAAACTATTATTAAAATAAAGGCTCAACAGTGCATGGCTGTCCACCTTTTATCAATGTGATTAAAATCTTTTTAGTTTTTTACTACTTAGGATAAAGCAGATAACAGACTGTCCTCTTCATGGTGTCTAAGGTCCCCCCTAATATTTATATCAGTTAATATAGCTGACAGCTCTCTTTTTTTTTTTTAACTTTAGAAAGTTTTCTGGTTGAATAATTCTCTTCAGCAAGCTTCAGATACTGGTAGTCATCTCTTCCGTCAGTATCGTGCCATCTACCAGAAAAAATAAATAAATGAAAATGCTCCATTTGTTCATTAGCTCACTTCCTTTTACTAAATGATCTTAAAGAGATTGTTCCTGTCCATGAATCTGAGAAGGACTTTACATTCATTTCCAAACAACCTGGAGTCTGATAAACTACAGTAAGATAGATTTTCGAAAGTGGAAAATACTTTAGAAAACTGCCAATCGTCCCAGGAGTGGTTAAATGCTAAGAGAAAGTGCAAAAAAACAAACAAACAAAAAAAAAAAAAAACATGAGCTACATACCAAATTCTGCAGGCCTTGGTTTGTATGTTAAAGGTTACACATGGTGTCACAACTGAAATAAGAATCAAGCTTTTGTCAATGATCATGTGACTTGCACGTTAGTGACATTCATGTGTTGCACAAATATAAACAAAGCAGTCGTACTTCGACCAGCTCAGCTGTGAAAGAGAGCTTTTCATGTCAGAAAAAATGGTACATTTGTGCTGTGTCTTTGGATGTTCCAATCGACATCTTACGGATGGGATTTCTTGATTTTTTTTGACAAGCCAGTCAGTTGGGCCATTTAGGGCCCAGGCCACTGGGAATTGTCATGTTCCACATGTGGGCCAGTCCGGACCTGGGTCCACAACAGAGAAAATTTAGGTGCTTACAGGTGTTCTTATCTAGTTTTATTGAAACCTCAGGTGTTAGGATTTGTAACACTGGCTTTCTTGTTTGGTGTCAGAGTTTTTCTAAGGCATTTTGATGACATGTACAAAAATATCTGTACGTGCTTGAACACACTGTACGTGACAGTTGAAGACAGAATCTTGCCTCACTTCATTCCTCAAGTCAACTGATCCTGGTTTGTGGTGGCAAAGATAGATAAATGTGCTTTACAGAATGTGTCTATTTAGCTCTCAAACGGCAATCTGCCTTTTCATTTAAAATTTAAAGACATAAATGAAACCAAGGGGTGTGTATATATATATATATATATATATATATTTACAGGTGAAGTGAATAAACAAATCAAACCAGGTGAACTAATGAACAGGAAACAAAGCAAAACAGAACATACAAGAGAAGGAACTACAAACAGGAAACAGAACTAACCACAAAAACATAAAAACCAAAAACCATTAACAAAGCAAGATCATGACATTCTCAATCCTCTCTTTAATTTTACCATCACACCATACCACCGTCACTTTATATCACTAAACCAGGGGTGCCCAGTTCTAGTCGTCTAGAGCTACTATCCTGCAACTTTTAAATGTATTCCTTCTCCAACACACCTGAATCAAATGAATGCCTCGATACTGACCTCTGCAGAGCTCAGTGACATGCACATGAGGGAATTTAGCCATTTGATTCAGATGTGTTGGAGAAGGGATACATCTAAAACAGGGATGTCCAGCTCTGGTCCTTGAGCGCCACAAACCTGCAGGTTTTTTATGTCTCCCTGTCCCACCTGACTCAAATTAATGAGCCACTGTGCAGAACTTTATATGCTGATGGATTCATTTGAGTCAGGTGTGTTGGAGCAGGGATACATTGAAAACCTGCAGGATTGTGGCCCTCGACAATAAGCTTTGGACACCCCTGATCAAAAATTTGTAGAATAATATCTCTCGAGGACTGGACTTGGGCACCCCGGACTAAACTTCTCATGTCCTGATAGTTAATATAGGGGGCAGTGTTCATTAACAAACATGTTAAACAAAAACAAAAAGTGCAGCAGCTACCTGAAGTTAATGGTCAATGAAAACCCACCAGGAAATTAAAATAAGGGCACCTTTTCAGAAGCTAGCTATGATCAAGATTCCTCCCACCAGGTTTTCTTGTGCAAAAAGGATATTCAGTCATCTTTAAAAAAAAAAAAAAAAAAAAAAAAAGGGACTCTTTCAATTTCTTGTTTCAGCACATGAAAAGAAAGTCTGCTTCTCACCTGTTTCTAAAACCAAAATAATTTCTTCAACAAAATCTAAGCCTAAATACATGAGCAGCATAAGACTAAACATATCCTCACTGTTTCCATAGGAATTAAGATGGTAAATAGGAGCCAGGTGTTGCTAATCAAATGCAGCTGATTAACTCAGGGGTGTCAAACTCCGGTCCTCGAGGGCCACTATCCTGCAGGTTTTAGTTATTTCCTTGCTCCAACACACCTGAATAAAATCAAATGGATCCAACAGCTTTTTGTCAACTGCACAATAACTCCCTAATTCAGTCCGGTGTGTTAGATCAGGGAAACAATGAAAACCTGCAGCCCTCGAGGCCTCAAACTATTTGGAGTCCATCATTCATGCATAAATGGAAAACAATCATTTTGCAATCTTGCAGCAGTGCAAGTCCCTGCAAGTTTACTCCAAGGTCAAATTGTGCAAAGCTCAGAGAAACAGCAAACACTCTAAAGACTCTACAGGCCTCGGTTAGCACGTTAAATGTTAAAGTTTGTGACAATGAAACTAAAGAAGCACTGAACAAGAATGGCTAATTTGGAAGGATTTGGAAGCCTCTTATCTCTAAAAAAAAAAAATAGGAAAAAAAACATACCAGCTAAAACCTAATTATTTTTTTAACAATTTTGTTTAACCTTAGCTGAAGTCCCACTGAGCGTCATTTACAACTAAGGTCTGAGTAAAACTGGATCATGCAACAGAATAATAATTGAAAGCAAAGCAGCAAATCCAAAACAAAAAAATAAAAAACCTGCAAACCAAACAAGCTTAAAAAACACGACATAGCAGAGTGGACCGAAATTCTGCACAGTATCAGAGTTTAAGAATTCATACAGAAAAATTATAACTTCATGTTTCTGTCACTAAAGGTATTTCTATAAGTTATTCAGTCATGGGATGTACTTGGTTGTTCATGAGCATTTACATTTTGGCTTTTTTTTTTTAAATAATAATAATTAAATCAACAGTAATCAAACAACATAATTGTTGTTTCATTCAGCATATTGTAGTTTATTAAGGGTTTATTCAGTTTGAATTTCAAGACCTGGAAAGGACCGAGATTTCTTCTAATTCTGATTTCTTTTTTTCCAGTTTCCAATTAAATGATTGTTCCCGATTAAAATCAAGCGACTATTTTTTATTTTTTTATTTCTATCTAAGATAGTTCTCTCTTCTGTTTCAGGATGTCTTTATCTGGCAGCTTTCTGTCTGATGAGCAGTTCCAGTGCTCCATATGTTTAGACGTGTTCACAAACCCTGTGTCCACGCCATGCGGCCACAGCTTCTGTATGTCCTGCATCAGCAGATACTGGGTTGGAGCTAAGGTTTGTGATTGTTAGAGCTTCCTTCAGCTATTTCCCATCCCTTTGTTTACTTTCTTTTTCACTCACTTGTTCTTTCCTATTTTTTCTTCTCCTTCTTTTTTTGTTTCATCCCCTCTGCTCTATGTCTTTCATATTTTATTTCTTCTTTACTATGCTCTTGTTAATTGCATCCATCCTTCTACTTACAGGTTTGCCAGTGTCCTCTATGTAAGAAGACCTTCCAGAAGCGGCCGGACCTCCAGATCAACAGGACGCTACGAGAAATCACTGAGCAGTTCAAATCCATGAGAGGTGACGGCGTGATGGGGAAGGAGAAAGGACGACGGAAGGGAGGAAGAGGAGATGGAGGCATGCCGCATAACTTTTTTGGTGAACTGAAGAAGAAGCTGCCCCGCCCTCTGCCAAAGATACCCCAAACACAGACCTGTGAGGCTTCGGGTCAGGGTAAGCCAGAGTGTTTCTACTGATTGATTTATATGTTACGTATCGGGAATATCAGAAGTGTGAAAATACATAAATGAAATTTACAAACACTTATAATGTAAAACTCAGGGTATGTAATGCACCAAAACTAGAACTTAATAAAAACAACCTTTATACATGATTGTTCAAACTATATTAAGAGTATTTCTCTATCGTCAGTGAGACTTTCAAAGCATAATTTCCTGCAAGAGTTTTTTCTTTTGTGTGTGTCCAGCCCTTTTTGTGTCTTATGCATCAGGTGTGGGACTTGTTTTATGCTAAATGAAAAACAGAAGATTTTTCTAAAACTTACACAACAGACTGAATCAGAAGTGAAGAGCAACTGAGAACAAAAGTATGTTTAGTTTTGTGATGGAATAAAGTTTCTGGTAATTTCTATTAAATTGTCGGCAAGAGATTTATTATTCACATTAATCTGGAAAAACAGCTGTTGAATCTTTATTTCTGTTTGAAGTTGCCATGTAGTGAGGTTTAGAAATGAATAACTCAGTGATTAGGTGTAGGCATTAAAAATACCTGATTTGGGTCTGGAAAATATCATATATGCTTATTACATGAATGCAGCCTCGTAATGATATACATTACTGTAAAAAGAGCAAAATGTTCGGCTAAGAAAGACATAATATGTTGTCATGGTTGCTTAATACACCCAACTTTAACTAATATATAACTTGTTTTAGATTAACTTGACCAAAGGGTTCATACCATTTTCTTTTTCTTAAATCCTCTGCTTCTAAAGGTGAGACCATTTCAGCATTGCTTCTACCAGTCACAAACTCACAGGCTTCATCAGTACCAAACCACAGTGCCATCACAGGTTATACTAACGCACCTCTACCACCTCCAAACCCTTGGTCCCGCTCCAGCAGCCGCAGAAGATTCACCTTAAGTGGGGCCGCTAGTAGCCGTGACATCCCTGTCTGTGATAGTCACAAGAGGGGAATAACGGTATGCATGGTTCCTAATTTAGCTTTACAATGTTGTCATCATCATTACTTAGAAACATTCCAACTCTTTCTCTCACTGCTCCTAGATTTATTGCAGGACCGACCACGTGTGTATTTGTCCTGAATGTGAGATGGAGGACCATTACGACCACGACACTGTGACCGTTGAGAGCAAATGGATGGAAACTAAGGTTGGAAAGCTGTACAAAGATAATGATGTAATGATTGACACATGAAAACTTAGGAAAGTAGGAGGAAAAATAACAAGCTGTTACAAAGAAGGTAATGGTTGATGTAATAGCAAATATTTCCTTACATTCAGAAATCCAAACCATCACGACATGTAGCAGAATATCCTTCAAATTGTTCAAAATGTGGCTAAAAAATAAAATCTCTAAATGTTTTTCACACCAAATTAGATTTCCAATTTGATTTAAAAAAAAAGTGAATAACGTGCATAAAGTCTGGCTTGTACACCATAAATAAAGGCACCATATTTCAGAGATATGGTGCCTTTAGAAAAATTCAATGCAACTGGATCTGAGAATTCTTTCCACTTTCTTATGAAACACTGTGAAAATAATTCCCCTGATGTTGGTCATCTCTTAGAGGGAGTTTGTGGACTGCTGCTGTGTTCTCCATCTTGTAGAGAGCAGCATTTCTCATTGACAACAGACCATCAAGTGCAGTCTGTTAGTGCTTTCAAACAGACATGTATGGTTCTGGCTCCAACCCTGATCTGGAGTCTTAGAACCTTGGTACTTTCTGGAGAACCGCCCCGTATTCACACCAGTTTTTATCAGGACCAAAGTGGGAGAATTTTACTCAGTGGAAGTATACATAAACAGCTTGGAAATTTAGTCCTGAAAGTTGATGGTTAAGTTGTCAGGATCAGAAGCATCAGCTCCCTTGACCGCTGTCATTCCTCCCTCTCTGTGGCAGGTCTCTGAGGTGCAGAAATAAATCTGTTGTGTTACCACCTTTGGTAGAAACAGCCTGAAACACTTGTTCTGAGTCTGAGGTCATAAAACAAAAACACTTCCTAAAAACTCAGAACTAAAGTGCCTTTTTGTGACTGAGCTTTTCCTAATAGCTACCGCTTGAGTTTTGCTTGTGTGTGTGTGTGATATGGGCGGGAGAACTACGCAAGCCTAACAAGAGTGTTGGCCATGCATATTAAAGGGAGGGAAACAAATCCACATTTTCATTAAAACAAATGATCATAAACTGCAAATTCGAATTAACTGATTTAATGCCCAGCCCTATATGAGATCACACAGTAACTAAATGGAGAGCTAACACCACCAGACACCAACCTGAAAAATATTTATTCTTAAATACTCCCATTATCCTCATTTGCAGTTGTAATGAAACGTTCAGGCAGGGGACCCAAATGCATGATGACAGACAACATGATGAAGTTTAACTAATTAAAGAGAGTAGATGTGTTCCTACTGCAGCTGGAAAAATGTTTAATAGGCTTGCTTAATCCCTGGTCATCACAAGGAAGCATGAGAAAACGATCTGGAAACAAGACAAGGGAACACGCAGACAATATATACAGGAGGTAATGGGTAACAGGTGGAATCAGTGGGGGCAGGACAGACACTCAAAAGGGAGACACAATGTCATGAAGGAACAGGTACCTGAAACTAGAGGAGAGTTAGGGATTTCATAATAAAACAGACAAACCAGAACAGGAAACAGAACGAGACAGAACATAACAAACTTGACGAGACATAACAGCAGTTCAACCACAGAAAGCTGGTTTTGGTCCATTTTTAAGCAAAATGCTCTTGCAAGACATGTCTTTAGTGGCTGATTTTTTTAAAGCATTATTATTAATATTAAATTTCAGGAACACTGAAGTTACATTACGATCATCTTGGGAGAAAACCATGTCATAGTTCTTCCTTCCTATGTAGACTTCATAACCTCTGAGCTCCACTGATGGTCTAGTCCTCCATGTTTTCTTTTTGCATGCCAGTACAACCTAATTACTTTCAAAGAATAAATTACCTCTTGTGGACATGACACTTACCGAATGTGAGGTGTAACAATAGCATCTCTGAAGCTCAAGACTGAATGTAAAAAGACTATTTTGGCTAAACTATTTTGGCACTGCCAAGTTTCTCACTGAACTTAACACAAAAGTAAAAATAAATAAAGAAATAAAATCATATGCTGGTCTTAAGCAGGCACCATAAATACATGATCCATGTCCTGCCGCTTTATGAGATTGAACCTGTAAACACGGCTGAAACATCAGTGTGTTTTACTGCTAAACAGCAGGGCTGCACGACATCAGGAAAACATGCAGCCCTGCTAAGCAGCTGCAATGTTCAGTGTTTTCCACATTCTTTTAGTATCTAATCATGCTAACATTGGTTATTAGGCTTAAATACAGTCTGATATATAGTAAATATGTGGTTATTAACCAAAATAAATAAAAGGAAAGTGAAGAAAATGTTTCACAGTGATAACTGGAGATATATGAGTTAAAGGATCAACCATCAGAACCCCCAATGTAACAGATACGTAAAGGAAGAAGGGATGAAGTGAGAAAAATAAGCTATCTTTATAAACAATAAACAGAAATGGGAGTAACAAAGTGTTTTTGTTAACGCCACTGTAGTTGCGTCCCTCATAGTGGAAACAGGATTTGAATTTGTTTTGGGGACAAACAGCAAATCAGTGGAACAATCAGTGTAAGTGAGGAATTTAACGTCCTTTGAAGTGATGGAAACATGACTGTGTGTGTTTGTAGGAACAGGTAAAGGTGTCGGAGCAGGAGATCCAGGAGTTGATCGATATGAGGACAAGTAAAATTGAAGAGATAAAGATCTCAGTGACTGAACTAGAGGTAAAACACACATATAATTTAGTAAATCTACCACTGTTTTACAGCTAAAATTATAAGTCCTCCAGGTTTTTGTTACACAAACATATAGACACCAGCTTTCTTATTCACTTTATTATCCAACATTTCAGGATTTCATGATTCAACTTCAGGTTTCTGCAAATTTGAGATTGTGATAAATTGTGTATTTCATTATATTTATGGGTTTTAACACTTTAAATTAAACTTTTACTGATCAGAATATTTAAAGTTCATTTAGTTATTTTTTTATGGTTTGTTCTTTCTTTTGTTTTTATTTCTTGCAAAATATTTGATTGTACTCACTTTTTTTTGTTTTGTTTCTTGTATTTTGCTTTATTGTTTAAATTTTTAGAGTTTAAACTGTCTTTTGTTTGTTTTGTTTTATTGTGTTTATGTTTTTTTACCAATATTTTAGGGTGTACATTAAATTTCCAACAGTTTCCTAATTCCAGGGATTCCAGTTACTCCTCATATTGCAAAACAAATGCAGAATACATAAATAGTTGACTGTGATTTGTTGGGTAACTACACTAATGAATTTTACTACTTAAAATGTTGATTGCAGTGCAGATAGAAATGACATGATCAAACTCTGCAGATGTCAGTGGACCGAGAGACGGCAAGCAGTGTGTGTCTGTTCTCAATGCTGGCCTCTGCCATCGAACGCTCCCAGGCGGACCTGATAGAGGTGATGGATATCAGCCGGAGGGCGGCAGAGCACCAGGCCGATTCTATGATACGGCAGCTTGAGAGGGAGGTCGAAGAACTCAGAGGGAAACAAAGCGCTCTTGCTGAGCTCGCCCAGTCAGATGACCACTTACACTGTGTCAAGGTTGGTGAGGATTTAAGGTTCATTTATGGATAAGGAAGACAAATTCAGGTGGACATTCCAGATATCTCTATTATTTATTTCCATATTGTTCCTAGACATTCCCCGTCCTCTCAAAACCCTCGAATGCCAAAGACTGGTCAGGAGTGTCACTGAACACTGACCTAGGAACTGCAGCAGTCTACAAATCTCTGGCAGATGTGATGGAAAAGTTCCAGCAAGAGCTAAAGAATGTCATAGAAACTGGTCAGTGAAATATAAAACATGTGGCTTGATTCCAAGCAGACCAGGATAAACATGCTGGCATACAAGAACAGGGAGCATTTTTTTTACTTTCTCTTAAAACCTGAATAATTCAGTCAATAGAAATGGGTGTGAAAGCCTGGATCTGGATTGTGTCACTGAAAAACACACTAATACATATTTGGAGTCCAACAGTATCATTTACCTTTTGATTATGCAGTAAAACACTGCCCTCTAGTGGTAGACTTTATTTGGGCTTGTTCATTCTGATATTTGGCATCAATGTGATCAAATTTAAAGGCCTGTAATTTTAGTGCATGTTATTTCTTTTTGTCCTTAAACAGTTAATTAAAATCTAAGTCAACTAATTTTAGCTCATGATACTGTCCAGGTTATCCTGCTCCAGTACTGGGACACAGTCTAGTCCGAACACACAATAGTGAGTATTCACTCCATTTTCACTTTAAATATATCAATTTAAAATCTTTATACTCATGAAACTCATGAACTGATTAAATAATATCTGATAAACTTTCTAATTAAATCCATGGTAAGATTTAACAATTTGGGAATATATTTGTTTTTTTCTGCAGGGATGAAGAGAGTACAGGAGTATGCACGTATGTTACACACATGAAATATCTTTCAGCAGTTCTTCTTTCAGTCACTAAATATGTTTTTTGTGGAACTTTAATTTGATTTATTTTAGTTTTTACTAAAATGGTGCATTCATTTTGTATCACTTGTTTTTTCACAAACTAGCTGACACAATTCCCTGAAGTTTCAGTAAAAAGAAAAAAAGAAAACATATATAATTTATTATTATTAAATACTTACAATTTCCTCGTCTGCAGTTGGACCATGAACCGCTGGGAGGCTACCTTTCCACCTTTTAACGTTGTTGTTAATAACTTTTTGAACACACCTGAGTAACGTGTCTGCTGCTGGTCGGTTAACGGAGCCATTATAATTACCTTCACATTTCCGGTCCAAAGCTCTGGACTTTATTGTCACTCCATACCACTGTGTTTTCTTTAGGTTTTTAGCGGCTAACATTAAGAATTAATATATTAACGATTTTTCACCGACGTTTTGTGACGTTACCGCAGCTGCTTGACTGAAAGCGCATTCGATGACAATTGGAAAATTTCTTTTGTATTGCTAGTAAATTATTGACAAACCTCAATTAGAGTTCAAATTTGAAAGTGAAAAACATTTAAAAGAAAGTACTGATAAAGTATTATTACTTAATTTAGTTATCCATCCTTTTGAAATGTAAACACTTAATGTTCAACAGGTACACAAAAAGCAACAGCGACTTCCCACTTCCTTGAATGCATCATTATCTAAATCATTACGTGAAGAGGGTTGATAATATTAAATTTTACCTAAATCTACCTGCTCACTGAATAACACATTTTCGGATGTAGGGAGGGGTGTGTTTTTTTTTAGGTTTTTAGCGGCTAACATTGAGAATTAATATATTACCGATTTTTATTTATTTTTTTATTAAGCAAAGAGTTCTTTGTTGAAGTGGATAATTATTTATTCAAACCATTTTATTATTCAAAAGCTTTTTTGTAACTACAGATATTTCTTAAATCTCTTTAGATGTAAAAATCAGAATGCAGAAGGATTACTGAAGGAAGAAAGGGAATTGTTTATATTACAACTGTACAGATGGAAGCACAAATTAATGGGAAACACAATATTTTACAAAAAAATCTAAATTAGAAATATTTTGTACAATATAAGCTAATATATTCACAACTAAGTAATAAAAATGGGATGAACTTAAGTGACAAAATGATGATAGAAAACTGAACAATTGCGTGTTTATTTCTACCAAAAACAAATTATCGAGGCAAAAGTAACGTGCATGATAATGTATGCAGGCAGGATGTTTCATATTAAACTCAAACCAGTTAGAATGAATCACAAATGCTTAAATTTAGCTTTAATGGCAAAACATCAGCTTTACAAGTCACCAAGTCCTTTTGTTAACTTAACACAAGTTTAGAGGGTTTTTTTTGTAGGTTTTTGTTTATCTTGCAAATGTATGACCTGAATTTGTGGGTTTGGCTAAATTTTGGATGGAATTATTTCTAAAACTTGGAGTAAAGGCACAGTTATGCAAATTTGAATGATTTCCCCAAGGGGATAAATAAAGGATTCATGATAAAGTTTTAATTAAGCACTAATTCATTCATTGTGCAAACTACAATTGACAGCTTACACACATGACTAAATAAGGCTAAACTCTTCTCTACATCTTTCTTCAACACAGTGAATGTGACTCTGGACTCAAAAACGGCCCATCCCAGACTGTTGCTATCAAAGAATATGAAAAGTGTGAGACACATGTTCAATAACTTCAACATCCAATATTAAACCACTCAGATGATTTTTGTGGGGTTTTTCTAGACATACTGGATGTATTGTTTGATCATTTGCATGTGTCTTTGCAGGTGAGGTGTGGAGATCGACAACACTTTGTGTCAGACACCCCTGAGAGGTTTGACAGAGTGGTGTGTGTCCTGGGGAGAGAAGCTATCTCTTCTGGGAAACATTACTGGGAGGTAAATGGGTATCTCATGCATGTCTGCTGTATGAAACTGTGGCAAAATTGGGATTAAAATTATACTTAACCATGTCTAAAATGTCATTTTAACATAATGAAGACTGGTTTTATTAGGTTCTCATTAGTTTTTCTCACAAACATGTTCTGCCTCCTGTGGACAGGTGGAGGTGGGTGGGAAAACTGACTGGGATCTGGGTGTGGCCAGACAATCAGTCAACAGGAAAGGGAAGGTTGATTATACCCCAGACAATGGCTTCTGGTTCCTCAGTTTAAGAGACAGGTGAGTTTTGTTATTTATATACATTAAACTGGAATAAAATGCTGATTGAAATGCGTTTGGATAAAAAGAATATATCTTGTTAAAAAGAACATAGAATAAGTAATTCAGCTAAAATTGTATAACATGGAAACCCAAATAATACTCAGCTAGGCTCAAATGGGCATAGGGGTCCATTGATGCTCCCAGTAAAGTGTAAGTAACACTGATGAACAAAGCCCTGACTAACACTGACAAAGATTCAAAGATTATTACATTATGGAAGATTCAAATATGGTTCTACAGGATTTAACAAAGTAAAGTAAAATAAATAAACTTATGAGTATATGAATATGTTGTGGACTTTGACAACCCCCATTGAATGTTAAAGAAGCATCCTAAATTTGCTGCTGCTATCGTAGCACAAACAGCTCACCACAAGAGAATATAGTCATACTAAGGAAAACTGTGTTTACTTGCAAGTTGTCTTACCATGCAATTCTTGTTTTCTTTTTCTTGTTGTATCTTTCATCTCTCCCCTCAGGAGTAATTACACTTTTCAAAGTGAGCCATGGACAGACGTCCAGCTGAACCTCCGACCTAATAAGATTGGAATATTTGTGGACTATGAGAATGGACAGGTGTGGCATGGAAAAAAAGTCATTTACATAACTTGTATCAACATCATATAAACAATGAGATCACGTCTCCTTTCCTCACTAAGAATGGCTAACAAATGTATTTCCTTATAGTTTTGTTGTGTAATTATAATGTATTCCCCCTTTCTTTTTTCTCTCTTTCCCACAGGTGTCTTTTTATAACGTTGATGCCAAAGTCCACATCTACACCTTCAATGACATTTTCACTGAAAATCTCTACCCGTTCTTCAGTCCCTGCACTAATAAATCTGGAAAGAACGACATACCAATGAGTATCACGCCAGTTAACATGACAGATTAATATGTTTTGTTTGATAACTTGATTTTTTTTTCTGTGTACTTAAATGCTTTGTAAAATATATATAGCATTTAAGTGTGTGTTTTTTGTAAACCATAGTTACTATCTCATCAATGAACTTAGTAATTTGTCATCTGCTTTTTTGTAAAAATAACCCAGTATCCACATATTTTAACTTTGTTACTGCTAACTTTCATGTTAAGCAAAGTCAGATAACATCAAGTGCCATCATCTGCTTAGTTTTAGTTTTCATTTTAGGACAATGCTAACTGTTTGCATGTATTTTATGCTAAGCTAGCTTAAATGCTACTGTTTAGAGCAGCACACAAGAGCTGTTGATTTACTTACTGTTAAAACAATAAAAATAAAATAAAAAATAAATAGCAGCTTAAACAAAAAAGGGAAGGTAGTACTTTCTTTAGTTTTCAAGACATGGTTACTGGTCTGTCTTGCTAGGGTATTAATGAATGATATAAAATATGAGAGCACCAGTGTAGCATGTACATATTCCCCTCTTACCACATGTGGAGACATGGGAAGAGATGTTTTTAACTCTTTATTAATTGTTGATGTCCCCTGCTTGACTTTGTTTCATTTTGTAATTTTTGATGTAATGACAAAGATTCCAACTAATACAACCTAAATCTCTAAACATTTACAGTGTCTAAAATAAATGACAACCTCCATGTTTTAGAAATGTGGGAAAGTTTTATAAACGCTTAAATTAGTCATTTTTAAATTTGTTTGAATCTTTATTCAAGACACAGGTTAGTACGGAGCAACTATTCTCAGTGTTGTCACTAACCTCATTGTGTTTTTAAATATGAACGATTAAATGAATCAAATGAATGGTTTTTACTAAGCCTCAGCAGAGCTGAATGACGGATGAGTCTTCAGGTGTGTTGTAGGAGGGATGCATCTAAAAGTTGCAGGATAGTAGTTCATAAGGACTGGACTTGGGCACTCCTGATCTAAGACATTTTAAGTCATGCTGAATATTAGATTTGTGGTTTTATAACATTTAAATATGTGTTTTGTCCTTTTGCATTTTATATCTCATATGGTTGATGAAAAAAGTGGAGAAACACTGCTTTAGTGAATTATATTTTAATAAATAAAATAATTATAAAAAGGTTTTGGTGTGTAAAAATCAGTGGGGTGGTGGTGTTGGATGTGCGTGGGAATGAAAGTTATGTGTGAATATTGTATGATGTAAAAGAAACATGAAAAGGATCATCATAGGACTGCCTGCTGTTGGGAAGAGAGCGACAGATGTTAAATACTACCAGGTGATAAAAACTAGGAACACAGGGCTCGTGAGTTCTCAGCAAGCACAATAAAAACAAACAAAAATCTAGTAATAAGACTGTACTAGCCTCAATGCCAAACAGCTTTGAAAAGTGCTTGTCTGAGTGCTTCACCAACAAGATCATCAGCATCAGTGCTACAACAGTACAAGCAAAGTGCAGTCAGCCACTACAAATCTTTAAAATCATGCTGCATTTTATTAGCCTTGGGAAAGAATGTCACAGCTGGAAAAAAGAGGAGAAAGGCTTCACACCTGGGTTGACTCGAGTTACCACACTCCCAGATTACTCATAAATGTAAAAACTGAGCAGGGTAGTTATAATAACTTAATAACTAAGTTCAACATTTTATTTTATGAATATAAACACTATTTCAGTGTGGTAACAGATGCAGTATGGATCATATTATGGATGCAACTAAAAAAATAAATAAAATATTGGACATGCCCTTGTAGCAGATTCCATCGTCTTCAAAATAAAGATTGGAACTTTTGTTTAATCGTGACTGAATTAAACATCTTTTGAGGATTTTCTCTTCTTACAGACTAACAGTCTCACTCCCAAAGTGGGGGTCTGACTCAAATTTATGACTTGGTTTCCAGCTCCACAGGTCAACAAAGGTCAACTCTCCCCAACCTGGACTGAAAGGACTTCATTAGGTTATTTACGAGACCTGGGAAATTTCTGAACTTTAATCCTCTGCAACATAAATTTGCTTTTTAGTTAACAGCCAAAGGATCCCAAATGCAACTCTTCATCCCAATGTCCACTTTGAAACTGTTTCTTATTAAACTTGTGTTTTCCTTCAACTGATAAGCGGAAACCCCCTTTAACAGGACACCTGGACACACCAAGAAACGTTTATCTTAACATTCCAGAGGGTAATAAAGTGTCTTAATGTTTTTCTGTGCCCCAGCACAAGAGGAGACAAAGACTTTGTGTGAAGAGTAAAAGATCATACTTTTACTAGTCAACAATGTTCATTTAAATAGATACATATATATATATATGTGTGTTTTATCTTGATACCATGCGCATGCATATAATCATTATCATTTTGTACAAGGTTTAATCAACAAGCTTGACTAATTGGTGACCTGAAACTTTATTACTGTGTTTGTGTGAGATATAACCTTTTTTTACTGTTTTCTTGTCTTTTCGATGATTCACTGATGGATTTTAATGATGTCTCATTTAAGGCTTTAATAACTTGGATATATAGATATATTCACAAAATGTTTAATTTGATAACTCTTTACAACATGATCAGACCAGCCCCTCTGTATCTGCTATCTGACCCGAAGCCAGCCCACAAGACTGTTATTGGTCAAGATAATGGTCACACATTCCTCCATGGGGTGGGTCTCCAAACTAACACTTTTAAACTCAGAACAAAGAGTTTAGTTAGTTTCTGTTTGTTCTGTTCGCCCTCTTCTTCTTCTTTTTTTGGCCCTTCCTTCTTGGTCTTCCTCCGTTGCTCTCTGCTTTAAGTGGACTTCAAGTCCTCTTCAACCCATCCTCTCCAGACATGGCCTTCTTCCAGAGTTAGGACACTTGGTCTGAACGCCAGAGAGAGAAAGAGAGAGATGCTGCCAGAGAATTAAGTTTGCAGTGATGTGAAGAACATCACCCGATACTAAAGTTGGTGCCTGCATACAAGATGCATGATTGATCAATTTTTGGCTCTTTTTGGACTCCGTAGTTCATTCCCTTTTTCCAGCTAATACTTCGCTTTTCTTGAGTTATGTTTTTATCTTTTGGACTTTTAATATAGATCCTACAGAGTTCTTTTGAACTGACTTAAAGCTGGACCTTTTCATCTTTGTCATATCACCGCAAGTCATTCACTGTCCATCATCGATACCACCAGCCGAGCCGCGGGAGAGTCCGCATCTGCAGAGCTGCCTGATCTAAACCTTCGGACCACCACATGACACATCTTCTGGCCTTCTGGAAGTCGCTCGGGATCCAAACCACCTGCGCCAACTTCCTCACTTGCCATCAGAGTCACCACAACGGTCGTAAGTCGGCTCGATCCAAACAGAACCGGACGAGTCCTGCTCGGATCAATTCTCTGCTTATCTGCTCAAGAATGGTTGGTTGTCTGACAGTGATCTAGTAGTTCTACATCTTAGTTAAACCTCCAGTTTAACAAATGAGAGTCAAGTTTCCCTTTTTCCTTTTAGGATTTAGAGATCTTTTTTTAGTCCTGAACCTTAGTTTAATTAACACCGCAGGTTAATTAACTTTTGTTCATTTCTTGCATACATTTCATTCATTCTGACACATTGAAATAAGATTTTGGTTTGAACTCCATATTCTGCATTTACCAATGTTTGATTCATTTCTCCATGCGAAGTCCTTTGTACATATTTCCTTTTCATTTATGCATGATTAGTTTAGTAATAAATATTCCATATTTATCCTAAACTGGTCTGGTTATTGTGAACTTCTCCTTTGAACCATGTTATGGGTCCCTTCGACGTAAGAATTCACGTTAGTAGCGTCCTGAGACTGATTGATTGATAACTGGTTGATTTCTAGCTTGAATTAATTAATTTATTAAATTAATTAATTTAGTTCTCTAATGGTGTCCACACAGCCATTAGATTAGGAAAGCTATCTGTGTGGTGGTGCCCCACGAGTAAATTCATAAATAATTCCAAGAAATTATTAAAATTAATAATTTTATTAAACATCTTCGATGTTTAATGACGCTTAACGCTACACCCTGCAATGGTGACCTGTCCAGGGTGTATCCTGTCTTTCACCTGCTCATTACTGGCTTAAGATCCAGCTTCCCTGCAACCCTTAATTGGACAAAGCAGGATAGATAATGGATGGATTTTGGAAGATTTTGGAAAGTTTGGACAAAGTTACAGCCTGTTTCCACTCAGAAAGCAACAATGCATCAACTATTCTCTTACATTACTTTTATTTGCAAGTTAATGCGGTCGTGAGACTTTGCCTTTTATTCTGCAGAAGGATGTGTTTTGCAAACTCCCTCACAGCACCCATTCCCCCGTCATGGCTGCAGGGGTACTGTGCTGCCCTGACTGCATCTCTGGGAGCGTCGCCGGGCACTGCACTCAGGCCTGCCTTGTTCAAAAAATAGGCATCTCGTTTATTGTTACCTGGGAGGAAGAAAACACCAAATTTACATTCAAAAGCCTCACTGATCAAGGATCTACACAATCCACCCATGGTGTAGTCCGGTTTAAGTTTACATGAGCAAACTGTCGAGCCAGGCTCCACAGAGGCAAATAAATCCACACCTTTGGTTGACACTGGTGTTCATGTCATTGCATTGTTTTGTTCTCATAAAAAAGCCAAATGCACAGCTCATTGTGTTTAAGAGACCAAAGGACAAAAAAGCCAAATTAAAGACTCCATCCACCAAATTAGCATGAGGACATGAAACAGGTGACAGCAGGCATGATTCTGTCCAAATAAGAACAAAAATTGCCAGTTAACTCAATTTTAATGATTTCTGCCTTTGTCTGTGCTTCAGAGCAATGACTTGAAGTTACTAATAACCAAAAACATGAAAAAAAAAAACTCTGATTTGGTCTTTTATGTCTGAAAAAAATCTAAGTGAGCTTTTTGGATTTGCAGTGCATTTCACATTCTTAGATCATAACAGAAATATCCAGCCAGAAGGTGAAACTTTTGATATCCCATTTGTCCTTGAATGCAGCATCAGCAGACGCATTGTTATCAAAATAAAGTTGTAAAATCTATTTAAAAGTAGTATAAATAGGAAACAGATCTTAAATTTAACGCTCTAAAAACTGAACACAGCATAATTTGGATCAAAGGTAAAATCCAGTATTTGTAGAAGAGTTTTGAAAAGTGTATAAACTCACTTTTTTTAAAAAAACACCTGAGGCTGCGTTACAAACGGCTCGCTACAAAATTGTACCTAAAACAGTGATCAGTTCTAACCGTGTGTGACCAAGCTGCAGATAAGGGAAATGTAAATATTTGAGAATCAGTTTGGTGTGTGGTAGTCTAAGCTGGGTTTAGTGTGTGCTAGTGTGAGCCTTCTTCTCATTTCACTAAATACTTTATAATAATGTCCTTCAATGGTAAAGAGTACAATGAATCTCAAAAGAATTCAATCCTGCAGGAGACAGCAGTGAAGAGCAATAAGTGGCTCACTTCATGTCCTAAGATTGATTAATGTGACAGTACATGTGCCTTTTATGAAGCTGTTGTTTGTCCTTCTATGCTATTTTGACAAGAGCAAGTCAGACTTGTCATTAAGGGTCAGATTCTGAAAAAAAAGGCTAAAAGTATCTAGAATAATGTGAAAACAAATATTCACAAAATGGAAAACTCTTCCTTTAATTAAAACTGAAGCAAACTTAATTTAATAATCAATTAATTCTTTTAAATGCATAAAAATAGTTCTGTTTGCCTTCAAGAGACCTGTTTTATTCCAAATACAAATCAAACTCAGATGTACTCAAAGTTTAAAGAATACATGCTTTATAGTATTAATTTTATTAAAAGGTTAAAGCTTTACCCATATACGCCACATCCTTCCAATTCCATTTTTTCTTCTCCAGGAATGGCTGCAGATCTTTTAGTGGATCCTTTCCGACCTGCATCATCTTGCATCTCGTCCTCCGTTTAAATTTGATAGCAAGCGATTTGGCCAAAGGGTCCAGGCTTGAGGTCAGCAGCAGGACCTGGTAAAAGTAGTGATGAGGCTTGTGCAACATACAGGCCAATTTAAAAAAACCACTGTTTATACAGCCGAGGAATCCAACCTCCACATTTTGTTTCTGTAGCAGGCGGAGGCCTGTTACATCTCTGGCGTTGATAGACAACATCTCCTCTTGGGATTTGGACTGATCGATCCTCCGATGAGTTAAACATCCCCACACCTTACACAGCATCAGGCGAACCTGTCCAAAGTAACCGTACCTGGTGGGAGCCAATAAAAGAAAATTGACAAAACAAGAATAAAGCAACACAAAACAAAGGAAAAAATATTATGAGTGGAAAAAAGACACAACAACAAAAAAACAGAACAACTAAAAACAAAAACAAACAGTTGGGTGTCCAGACAGGCTGGACAGAAAAATGACTCAAATCAAAGAAATGGAGGAAGAAAATAAATAATTTAATGAATGAACCTAAAGAAAATAGATAAATGTGTATGTGTGAGCTGCAACAGCTGAGAAGTGACCTAAAACACTACAAAAACAATTAAACCAGGAGAGACTGGCTTAAAAAGTGGTGGTATGTGTCCAACCTGAGAACCCTTTGCTCTGCCACGGGCCAGTCTATGTCCACGTCAATGTCCACACTGTACTCTGGACGCATCTCATAGTATCCTATCTTACCACCCTGGAGAAAGGTCAACACAGACATGACATCAGACATGCTATACCCTGTGCTGAGACATGCAACTCATTTAAAACACTTTAAGAAGGACAGAATGGCACAGTTACCTGCAAACAGCACTTGTTCATAATGAGGTCCTTGGTGGCGAAATAAAACGAGCCATTCTCACATAACTCTCCATCCCAGTCCTGACGTCGTGGCCGTTTCATAGGGTCCAGATTCACAGGCCGAGTTGCTTCAGAGGCTGGGAGGAAGCAGGATACACTAAATGCCAAACAAACATGTTGCACCCACCATTTTCATGGAAGGTTGTAAAATACTTTGACCTGTGGCTTTTTAAAAATGGTGTATATGACTGCTGCACCTATCAACCATAGATGGGGTCCATCTACCATTCAAATTCCATAAAAACCTCTGTTTGGTGTGCCATATGACGTTAGTGACAATGAAGAAACAAAGATTTTGTTGCTAATCTAACAAGGGAAAATCTTAATACCACTCAGTGATGTATACTGATCGGCCACAGCATTACAACCACTGACCAGTTACAGTGGTACCCGACAGTGAATGGTACATATAAGTGAACTTTTTAACCTTAAGCCTTTATCGAGTGAGGAACCATACTTGGTCACTTTGTTAAATATACAAAACACTTCAGCATGGTACGTCATGAAGTAATAGAACCACATAGAGTTGTCCCCATCAAAGACCAAGCTACATCCCTGGTACTTCACTGAGATTTACTTTCAACATAATAATGAAAAGAAGCCATTAGTATTCATAACTTATTACTGTAAAATGTTATTGTAGTAAAAAAAAAAAAAAACTATATTTAAAGTCTTAATAACACTCTTCTCAGCGAGGGCCTGATAAAGAGTTAAAGTTGATGCATTGCAAGCAGAGACTGTGCCAGGTGTGGAGATTTGAGTGACATTGACATGGGTCAATCCGAGATGGACAGACGGCTGAGTCATAGCATTACAACAACTGCAGTTCTTATGGGAGTGTGGTCAGACTGCAGAAAACAGTCAAAGAAAGGTAAATGAGGTAAACAGATATTCAAAACCAAGGCTAACTGGTTGGCTTAATCTTTGTTTTTATGTTTGTTATTTATATTTTGTGCACGCTACTGTACATGTTTCCTGTCTGTGTATTAAGATTTGCATGATTACTCCAAGAAAGTGGAGGATATTTTTAGCTGTTACACATCATTAGCTGGTGACAACAACAGAAAATCAAGGGAGAGAAGATGCAAATAAAGTCTCTGTTCAGCGTAAAACTGGGGATGATGTAGTACATAGTATAATTGTAAATATTCTTGAAAGAAGATCAGGTGTCTCTTCGCTTACATCCTTTCTTGACCTCCGTCCAGCGAAACTGGTGTCTCCTGACCACAGAGAAGACAGAAGTGTAGCCTTTGTCTGTGATCATCTCTAAGGCCTCCTTCAAGTGAAACGGGTGGAGACATGGGGATGTAGCCTGAATGTTACATATCACATCAACTTCAACATCTGTTAACAAAAAGGAAGTTATTTAGATCTACAGAGCTGGCTGGTTTGGATGCTTTCCATCCTGGACACTGAAGTGATGTTTGCACATACATATCCAGGTGTGGTTATGATACCTGGGTTGCGGCAGACAAACTCTTGGATGGTTTCTAGTGATGTAGAAGAGTCCCTGGAGACTTTACGGCTTCTCCGGTGCACCTTTGCTCCCCAGTTTTTTGCCACTTCTTCAATCTCATCATGGTCAGTTGATACCCACACACTGGTGAAGTTAACACATCATTATTACTTTTTATTATTAGTATTTATTTTCATTTAAAGTGACAACTACATAAAAGAAAAAAATCATTTAAATGTGGCCTCTTATTATTGATAAATGACTGGAGAATACACATGTGAACAATATTAAATAAATCCTTAGAAACTGTTTGAAACCTTTATTGGCTCATTTAATAAAGCAAAAAGGTTTTAGGACCTACATGAAGTTTTTTATATTATTAATAAAATTGCAGAACTGAATTAAAATTGTTTGCAATAATCTAGCAGCTAAACTTGCTGTGGACTAATACGCTTATAATTTGTTATGTAGAAATGGACCAAGACATCAGTTTACAGGCTAGTATTGCACTATGAGCATAAAAGCCTGATCCTGAAGAGTCTGCAGAATAGATGCAGATGAGATTGTTTAACCCTGAAATTTTTTTCTGCATAAAACAGAAGCGATTGTGTGATTTTGATCTCTCAGGTTGAAATAATTAAACATTTGTTAGCTTGCAACTTGAAATCCTTTTGTAAATATTTTCAATACTTAAATAAATAAAAAATTAACCAAAGTTTAGTTCTTGCAAAAGTTTAATGAATGTCAGGCCAACGTTTCTAATCTTTCTGAATGACTGAGGCAGTTTAAAGCAAGCGTGAAATTTATGAATGAAACATCCTGCTGCAGGGAAGTAGGTAATCAAGTTGTTCCACTCTAAGTGGAAAAAGGAGGCTCACACAGCTGTCAACTCATAGTACTGACTTGTTACTTCAAAACGTATAGTTGCTGTCTTTTTTCAGTTTTCAATATCTTCATTTTTTTTACTGCATCAGGGGAAAATTAAAAATGACAAGTCAGTCACTGGTGCACTTGAACGCAACAGCTGCTAATTTACTAACATAGCGTAAAATAATTTTATGCGGCCTACCTGTCAAACGCATTGGAGTCAATAGCAGCCCTTAGCACCCACCCAATGAGGGGGACACCGGCTAACTTTTTGATGTTTTTTAACTTGATCCCCTTGCTACCTCCCCTGGCCAGAATCAAAGCAACTATGTTCCTTTTTCTTTCTCCTCTTGTCTTCACTGGTGGTAGCAGATTCTTCCTGTTTGTCATTACACTGTCGATGTTGCTTGGAAGAGGGTCCCTCCCGCTTCCCGTTTTTAATGTCTGCGTGTCGCTTCTTTTGCGCCCTTCGGGACCTCGATGGTGCCATAGGCTGTACAAAGTCTTCTGGTATCCAACTCTATGGTGTTAGCAAGCAACTGTGCACCTTTGTCCTCTTCTTAGGGATGTTATGCTCGAGTCGATGTGCTCGATCACATGTCGATCATGTGACACGGAAGTGTTGCGAGCGTTGTTTTTTTTTTTTTTTTTTTTTTTTTTTTTAACTTTATTTCAAAGTTTGTTGAATACAATCAGAACAGAATAAATGTTCAACATGCTGGCAGACAACGTCAAATACAAACGCAACAGGCGCATAAGGGATGCGCAAATACAAGAGATAGAGATAGATTTTAAATGAAAAGAAAATAAATAAATACATAAAAAAAAACATGATTTTTAAATACACGTAGAGCTTCTAATGTTGTGTAGAGATTCACAGCATTCTTCCCTTTCGTGTGACTTAGAGAATAGAAATATTGGTTTAACTCTTTGTGAAAAGCAAAGAATTTGGGTATGGATTTCATAAACCTATTCTTGTTTATGAAAAACTTTCCAAGTATTACAATGGAGTTCAACATATTGTGACAGTTATTTTTTAACCATAAAACCAAATAAAACATTCTCTCTTTTTATAACAGGAACAGGCAGAAATTTAGATAACCAATGAAATAAGTCTTCCCAAAAGGCACTGGTGAAGATACATTCACAGAACATGTGATCTGTGGTTTTAATATGATTGAAACAGAATATACAATTATTACAGTCAAAACCAAAACGGCTATAAAGAAAATCAGATGAAGGATAAATTCCATTGAGGATTTTAAAATGAATTTCCTTGGCCCTTGGAGCAACGGGAGCATTAAAGAAAAAGGATCTCAGATATTCTATATCTTTTTTGGAAAAAAAAACTTAGAGAGTGAATCACGAGATGTGGAGAATGGAAGCAGTTCTTTGTTAAAAATATGTCTAATAGTGAGGTTATTTACTTTAGATTCAAACAAGTTCTTCCCCTGCACCAAAAGCGAAGGACGATTTGAAGTAGTTCCAATTAGTGTTGTCTCTGAGCAGGATTCAGCACGCCAAAAGGCACGTGATAGACCAAACGAGGCCTCGTTACGTCATCAGCGCGTGAGCAGCACGCGGGGTCTTTGAAAGGACCGGGCTTGTCAATCTCTCAGAGCTTCCAAACGCTGAGGAGATCGCGGATTTTTGAGATGAGATTCTGCTAGCGATTCTGCGACATTACATTTTGACAACAAAATTAGGGCAAGCATCATATCAGCATCAATTTGTACTGGATTACATTTAACTTTTAGAGATTTTGGGAAACAAACGTCTGCCAGGGTTACTGCTGAAGGAGCTCGGAGTGTGAGAGAAGGACTATATGTGCTACAAACGGTTGTGCCACACTCAACAACGATCAGTTATGCAAAAAAAAACAACTCATGAGGTAGACGATAACACGCATTTGCAATATCTATTATAAATAATAAGACACAAAACAGTAAACAATTTTACTACAACTGAATAAAATCACTAACACAGTCACTCTCCACGTTGCACAAACACCCTTCCCTCATACGTCCCCGCTATGAGTAGACTACTATCATTACAGATTGGTATACTTAAGTTACACCACAATTCTGTTACCTAAACAAATGTTACCTAATACCCCTCTTTGTTATTTATATGAACAGCAGAAAATAAATATTCACTCAGATGGTAGATTACGTATCGTTTATTGAACATGTATTCCAAGTTGAGATAGGGATGACAGATGTGAGTTTTTTCTTTTGTGTGTGTCCAGCCCTTTTTGTGTCTTATGCATCAGGTGTGGGACTTGTTTTATGCTAAATGAAAAACAGAAGATTTTTTATGGTACATTGTGAGAGTGTGTTTTAAGGTACTCTAACACTACGCTCCTTTGTATGCAGTAATTTTTCATTTCTAAAACTTACACAACAGACTGAATCAGAAGTGAAGAGCAACTGAGAACAAAAATTATGTTTAGTTTAGTGATAGAATAAAGTTTCTGGTAATTTCTATTAAATTGTCGCCAAGAGATTTATTATTCACATTAATCTGGCAAAACAGCTGTTTTTCTTTATTTCTGTTTGAAGTTGCCATGTAGTGAGGTTTAGAAATGAATAACTCAGTGATTAGGTGTAGACATTAAAAATACCAGATTTGGGTCTGGAAAATATCATATATGCTTTTTACATGAATGCAACCTCACAATGATATACATTACTGTAAAAAGAGCAAAATGTTCGGCTAAGAAAGACATAATATGTTGACATGGTTACTTAATACACCCAACTTTAACTAATATATAACTTGTTTTAGATTAACTTGACCAAAGGGTTCATACCATTTTCTTTTTCTTAAATCCTCTGCTTCTGAAGGTGAGACCATTTCAGCATTGCTTGTACCAGTCACAAACTCACAGGCTTCATCAGTACCAAACCACAGTGCCATCACAGGTTATACTAACGCACCTCTACCACCTCCAAACCCTTGGTCCCGCTCCAGCAGCCGCAGAAGGTTCACCTTAAGTGGGGCCGCTGGAGGACCATTACGACCATGACACTGTGACCGTTGAGAGCAAATGGATGGAAACTAAGGTTGGAAAACCATACAAAGATAATCATGTAATGAGTGACACATGAAAACTTAGGAAAGTTTACAACTTAACTCTTAAGGACACAATTGCCGTGGGAGGAAAAACAACAAACTGTTACAAAGAAGGTAATGGTTGATGTAATAGCAAATATTTCCTTACATTCAGAAATCCAAACCATCACGACATGTAGCAGAATATCCTTCAAACTTTGCCTTGAGACATATTAGATGCTTGGCTCAGATGTTGAGTTTCCTGTGGTCTTAATTAAATGTCAGTGGCATATTTTAAGAAAATGATATTTTAAGGGCATGGCATCATCATCACTCCACTCACACTCCCTTTTCCAGAGTCTACCCTAGAATATCATTGATAGACATTATTGCAAATGAGAGTAGGGCTGGGCAATGTGGCTAAAAAATAAAATCTCTACTTTTTTTTCCACAATTAAATTAGATTTCCTCAATGACAACGGGTAAAATGGTAAAGGGTAACAGGTGGAATCAGTCGGGGCAGGACGGACACTCAAAAGGGAGACACAATGGCATGAAGGAACATGTACCTGAAACTAGAGGAGAGTTAGGGATTTCATAATAAAACAGACAAACCAGAACAGAAAACAGAACGAGACAGAACATAACAAACTTGACGAGACATAACAGCAGTTCAACCACAGAAAGCTGGTTTTGGTCCATTTTTAAGCAAAATGCTCTTGCAAGACATGTCTTGAGTGGCTGATTTTTTTTTAAAGCATAATAATTAATATTAAATTTCAGGAACACTGAAGTTACATTATGATCATCTTGGGAGAAAACCATGTCATAGTTCTTCCTTCCTATGTAGACTTCCTAACCTCTGAGCTCCACTGATGGCCTAGTCCTCCATGTTTTGTTGAGACTGCCCTCCGTATAACTCTACTATTGCAATCTTTTTGCATGCCAGTACAACCTAATTACTTTCAAAGAATAAATTACCTCTTGTGGACATGACACTTACTGCATGTGAGGTGTAACAATAGCATCTCTGAAGCTCAAGACTGAATGTAAAAAGACTATTTTGGCTAAACTATTTTGGCACTGCCAAGTTTCTCACTGAACTTAACACAAAAGTAAATAAAAAAATCTTATGCTGGTCTTAAGCAGGTACCATAAATACATGATCCATGTCCTGCCGCTTTATGAGATTGAACCTGTAAAGACGGTTGAAACATCAGTGTGTTTTACTGCTAAACAGTAGGGCTGCACGACATCAGGAAAACATGCAGCCCTGCTAAGCAGCTGTAATGTTCAGTGTTTTCCACATTCTTTTAGTATCTAATCATGCTAACATTGGTTATTAGGGTTAAATACAGTCTGATATATAGTAAATATGTGGTTATTAACCAAAATAAATAAAAGGAAAGTGAAGTAAATGTTTCACAGTGATAACTGGAGATATATGAGTTAAAGGATCAACCATCAGACCCCCCAATGTAACAGATACGTAAAGGAAGAAGGGATGAATAAGCAATCATTATAAACAATGTGATGGGAGTAACAAAGTGTTTTTGCTAATGCCACTGTAGTTGCGTCCCTCATAGTGGAAACAGGACGTGAACTTGTTTTGGGGACAAACAGCAAATCTCTGGAACAATCAGTGTAAGTGATGAATTTAAAGTCCTCTGAAGTGATGGAAACATGACTGTGTGTGTTTGTAGGAACAGGTAAAGGTGTCGGAGCAGGAGATCCAGGAGTTGATTGATATGAGGACGAGTAAAATTGAAGAGATAAAGATCTCAGTGACTGAAATGTCTTTTTTTGTCTTGTTTCTTGAATTTTGCTTTATTGTTTAAATTTTTAGAGTTTAAACTGTCTTTTGTTTGTTTGTTTTGTTTTATTGTGTTTATTTTTTTACCAATATTTTAGGGTGTACATTAAATTTCCAACAATTCAGTTTCCTAATTCCAGGGATTCCAGTAACTCCTCACACTGCAAAGGGAGGTCGAAGAACTCAGAGGGAAACAAAGCGCTCTTGCTGAGCTCGCCCAGTCAGATGACCACTTACACTGTGTCAAGGTTGGTGAGGATTTAAGGTTCATTTATGGATAAGGAAGACAAATTCAGGTGGACATTCCAGATATCTCTATTATTTATTTCCATATTGTTCCTAGACATTCCCCGTCCTCTCAAAACCCTCGAATGCCAAAGACTGGTCAGGAGTGTCACTGAACACTGACCTAGGAACTGCAGCAGTCTACAAATCTCTGGCAGATGTGATGGAAAAGTTCCAGCAAGAGCTAAAGAATGTCATAGAAACTGGTCAGTGAAATATAAAACATGTGGCTTGATTCCAAGCAGACCAGGATAAACATGCTGGCACACAAGAACAGGGAGCATTTTTTTTTACTTTCTCTTAAAACCTGAATAATTCAGTCAATAGAAATGTGTGTGAAAGCCTGGATCTGGATTGTGTCACTGAAAAACACACTAATACATATTTGGAGTCTAACAGTATCATTTACCTTTTCATTATACAGTAAAACACTGCCCTCTAGTGGTAGACTTTATTTGGGCTTGTTCATTCTGATATTTGGCATCAATGTGATCAAATTTAAAGGCCTGTAAATTTAGTGCATGTTATTTCTTTTTGTCCTTAAACAGTTAATTAAAATCTAAGTCAACTTATTTTAGCTCATGATACTGTCCAGGTTATCCTGCTCCAGTACTGGGACACAGTCTAGTCCGAACACACCATAGTGAGTATTCACTCCATTTTCACCTTAAATATATCAATTTAAAATCTTTATACTCATGAAACTCATGAACTGATTAAATAATATCTGATAAAATAATCACCACAAACTTTCTAATTAAATCCATGGTAAGATTTAACAATCTGGGAATATATTTGTTTTTTTTCTGCAGGGATGAAGAGAGTACAGGAGTATGCACGTATGTTACACACATGAAAAATCTTTCAGCAGTTCATCTTTCAGTCACTAAATACATTTTTTGTGGGACTTTAATTTGATTTATTTTAGTTTCTACTAAAATGGTGCATTCATTTTGTTTTTTCACAAACTAGCTGACACAATTCCTTAAAGTTTCAGTAAAAAGAAAAAAGAAAACATATATAATTTATTATTTATAAATACAATTTCCTTGTCTGCAGTTGGACCATGAACCGCTGGGAGGCTACCTTTCCACCTTTTAACGTTGTTGTTAATAACTTTTTGAACACACCTGAGTAACGTGTCTGCTGCTGGTCGGTTAACGGAGCCATTATAATTACCTTCACATTTCCGGTCCAAAAGCTCTGGACTTTATTGTCACTCCATACCACTGTGTTTTCTTTAGGTTTTTAGCGGCTAACATTAACAATTAATATATTAACGATTTTTCACCGACGTTTTGTGACGTTACCGCAGCTGCTTGACTGAAAGCGCATTCGATGACAATTGGAAAATTTCTTTTGTATTGCTAGTAAATTATTGACAAACCTCAATTAGAGTTCAAATTTGAAAGTGAAAAACATTTAAAAGAAAGTACTGATAAAGTATTATTACTTAATTTAGTTATCCATCCTTTTGAAATGTAAACACTTAATGTTCAACAGGTACACAAAAAGCAACAGCGACTTCCCACTTCCTTGAATGCATCATTATCTAAATCATTACGTGAAGAGGGTTGATAATATTAAATTTTACCTAAATCTACCTGCTCACTGAATAACACATTTTCGGATGTAGGGAGGGGTGTGTTTTATTTAGGTTTTTAGCAGCTAACATTAAGAATTAATATATTACCGATTTTTATTTATTTTTTTATTAAGCAAAGAGTTCTTTGTTGAAGTGGATAATTATTTATTCAAACCATTTTATTATTCAAAAGCTTTTTTGTAACTACAGATATTTCTTAAATATCTTTAGATGTAAAAATCAGAATGCAGAAGGATTACTGAAGGAAGAAAGGGAATTGTTTATATTACAACTGTACAGATGGAAGCACAAATTAATGGGAAACACAATATTTTACAAAAAAATCTAAATTACAAATATTTTGTACAATATAACCTAATATATTCACAACTAAGTAATAAAAATGGGATGATCTTAAGTGACAAAATGATGATAGAAAACTGAACAATTGCGTGTTTATTTCTACCAAAAACAAATTATCGAGGCAAAAGTAACGTGCATGATAATGTATGCAGGCAGGATGTTTCATATTAAACTCAAACCAGTTAGAATGAATCACAAATTTTTAAATTTAGCTTTAATGGCAAAACATCAGCTTTACAACTGGCCAAGTCCTTTTGTTAACTTAATACAAGTTCAGAGGTTTTTTTTTGTAGGTTTTTGTTTATCTTGCAAATGTATGACCTGAATTTGTGGGTTTAGCTAAATTTCGGATGGAATTATTCCTAAAACTTGGAGTAAAGGCACAATTATGCAAATTTGAATGATTTCCCCAAGGGGATAAATAAAGGATTCATGATAAAGTTTTAATTAAGCACTAATTCATTCATTGTGCAAACTACAATTGACAGCTTACACACATGACTAAATAAGGCTAAAACTCAAAAACGGCCCATCCCAGACTGCTGCTATCAAAGAATATGAAAAGTGTGAGACACATGTTCAATAACTTCAACATCCAATATTAAACTACTCATATGATTTTTGTGGGGTTTTCCTAGACATGCCGGATGTATTGTTTGATCATCTGCACGTGTCTTTGCAGGTGAGGTGTGGAGATCGACAACAATTTGTGTCAGACACCCCTGATAGGTTTGACAGAGTTGTGTGTGTCCTGGGGAGGGAAGCTATCTCTTCTGGGAAATATTATTGGGAGGTAAATGGGTATCTAATGCAAGTCTGCTGTATGAAACTGTGGTAAGTTGGGATTAAAATTATACTTAATCATGTCTGAAATGTCACTTTAACATAATGAAGACTGGTTTTATTAGGTTCTCATTAGTTTTTGGATGAGTGAATTAGGACTGTACTCTTCTTATGGTTTATTATTGTGGCCACCAAGGGTGCATCGGTCAGAATGCATGAAAATAAGAGACTTGCTTGAACTTGAATTATTTATTGTAGTTGAGCAAGTTAAACAAGGAGATGACCATCTGGAGGCTTATTGGTAGAGCCTGTGTAGGTTTTTCGAATGTGTGTGGTTTCTGAAGCAGAAACATAACATGACAGCAAATTAGCCATACATATCCATTAGTTTGCTGTATAATTCACAACCAACACTATAATAATTACAATAACATATTCCGCATGAAAAAAACAGCCGAGGTTATGGAACAGCATGATAGAAAATAATATAATAAGCTACAATGTAAGCTAACATACGAAAATTGCTGTTCGAGTCTGCTGAGCCAGACTGGCATATTGCAGTAACAGCCTTATCCAATTAAATAAACATACTGTTAAACTGTAGCAGATCAAACATACTCACTGTTGCATGAATGCACACGGTCACAAATGAAAACAAAAGGAAAACCCAACCGAAAGAGTCACTCCTTAAAACAAACTTTTGCCGCTACACTCTGTACATCTACTTTTTCCTTTTTTCTGGAGAGGGGGAGCGAAGTGAGGCTCCACCCATCTAGTTCACGAGCAATTTATTAATCCGCCAGTAACAGACACTGTTCATTACAGCCGCCCCCAGATTTGTCCCATCAAATGTGTTATACTAAGAAGCGTTGTCTGGAACAGCGGGCAGAGGAATAAGGCAACCGGGCGGGTGTAGGTTCTATCCTTGACTTGAACTGTTGCAGTCCTGACTCTTCCGTCCGCTCCTAGGATGACCTTTGTGATGTGTCCAATGGGCCACTGTGCTCTGTGTAGCTGCGGGTCCACTATCATCACTACAGTACCGGGTTGCAGCTGGGTAGGGTCTTTGTGCCACTTAGAACGAGTCTGAAGAGTTGGGAGGTAGTGTCGGACAAAGTGGGTCCAGAATTGATCAGCTAAGACCTGTGAGTGTCTTCAGCGACGCTGACTTAAAAGCTCAGACTCTGCATACACAGCTTGTGGTAGGGAGGGATCCAGCCGCCCCATTAGAAGCTAGTTAGGGGTCACTGGATCTACATCGGCGATGTCCGTGGATACATAACCCAGTGGTTTGGAATTGAGGATTCCTTCCACTTCCACAAGTACTGTTCTAAGTATTTCTTCAGAGACGATCTGAGCCTGAATAGCAGCACACAGGGCAGCTTTCACTGATTTCACCTCTTTATCCCAGGCTCCTCCAAAATGTGGTGCACCTGGTGGATTGAACTGGAACCTGATCTGCTGCTTAGCCAGTTGAGCCTGTAGTGTGGGTTGCAAAGCCATGAAGGCCTCCTGTAACTCCCTTTCACCTCCTTTGAAATTTGTGCCCTGATCAGACAGGAGTTCTGCTGGCTTCCCCTTTCTTGCTACAAAGCGGCGAAGTGCCATAAGAAATGAGTCAGAGTTCAAGCTAGACAGTACATCTATGTGCACGGCACGTGTTGTCAAGCACTTGAATAAAATGCCCCATCTTTTCTCATGATGACGGCCAATCTTTACTGTGAAAGGCCCGAAACAGTCCATGCCTGTGGAAAAGAATGGGGGCTTCATCAGCCGTAGTCTGGAAGGTGGCAGGTCTGCCATCTTAAGTACAGATGGAGTGGCTCTCCACCTTTGGCAATCTGGGCACGAGTGCTGATGACGCTTAATAGCTTCACGACCATGGATTATCCAGTATTTACGCCGCAACTCTGCAAGGAGGCGTTCTGCACCAGGATGGTGAAGATCCTTGTCTGTGTCCTGGATAATAAGCTGGGTCACCTTATGACGTGAGTCCAGAATCACTGGATGGACGGCCTCTGGCTCTAGCTGATTGCTGCGGGGGAGCCTTCCTCCAACCCGGATGAGTCCTGCTGTCTCATCATACTCTGGAGCTAGAGAGAGCAATCTGCTGGTAGATGACACTGGTTTACCAGAACTTAGCCAGCTGAACTCCTCAGTGAAGCTGTCCTGTTGGGCTTGTCTTAAAATTTCTTTCTCTGCTCCATTATAGTCTTCAGCAGATGAACCAACATGGTCTACAGCCGCCCCGTTAGAGGACTGTGCAACAGTTTCTTTAAGAGCTCTGAAGGAGGAGTATTGGTTTAAGTCTGGTAAAATGGAACTCTTAACTGTGGTGTTGTAATAGACAATAGGCTTCTGCAGTTCAGTAGCATCCTCTATTTCCTTTGTGATGGGCAGTAGGGGCCAAAATTCAGATGTCTCTTGCAGAAAGGGGGGCCCTTGTCTCCATCTTTTCTGGCCAGACAGTTCCAACAAGGTTTTTTCTCGGGTGATGTCATCAGCGGGGTTGTTGACTGAATCCACATACCTCCAAGCCTGAGGGTCTGTCAGCTCCTGTATCTCGGCCACTCGGGTTCCCACAAATACTTTGTATCTGCAAGATTCTGATTGGATCCATGTGAGGACTGTTGTTGAATCAGTCCACAGAATGACTTCACAGATGTTGCGAGTCAGCTCCCTTTGGAGTAATTTGGCCAACTGGGCAGCAGTCAGAGCAGCACACAGTTCCAGCCTTGGCATTGATTGCTGCTTTTTTGGGGCCACTCTGGATCTTGCGGTTAAAAAGGACACCTCTACTTGACCATGTGGGCTCTCAACACGCAGGTAGGCTACTGACCCATATGCCCTCTCCGATGCATCACAAAAGATGTGTAGCTGTCTCTTGATGTTTTCAGCATCCATCTCCGGACTGACGTAGCAGCAAGGTAGGAATATCTGAGAGAGACGTGGTAATTCCTCTTGCCAGATCAACCACAACTGTAACACATCCTCAGGGAGTGATGGATCGTCCCACTCTCTTTGTTTACTCCACAAGTGCTACACCAGGATCTTGGCCCTTGTTGTGTAGGGAACAATAAATCCCAGTGGGTCGTACAGGCGTGCTAAGACTCTGTATATGTTGTGCATAGTTGGTGTGGGAGGAGCAAGTATACAGTATTTATACCTCAAAGTGTCTGAGTTGCACAGCCAAAGGAGCCCTAGAGCATGTTCTTGTGGTTCGGTGCCTGACTCATTAAGCCACAACTCGCTGCTCTCAGACCTGGCCTCTTTTGGAAGATGACTGATGACTTCAGGGTTGTTACTCGCCCATTGACACAGCTCAAATCCACCTGCAGCAAGCTGTGATGTTAGTTTGTCCACCATCTGTCGGGCTTCTTCCACAGAGGGAAAACTCTGCAGGCAGTTATCCACATAGAAACATCTTTCTATAGTGGTTTGAACGTCTTCACCTGGCTGACTGTGGTCAAACATATGTTTTTGCAGTGCAAAGGTGGCACAGCAGGGGCTGCATGTTGTGCCAAATGGGAGGACCTGCCAGGTGTAAATACTCGGTGGCTCCTTTGTCTTCAGGTCTCGCCACAGGAAGTTTAGTAGATACTTGTCCTCTGGAAGCAACCTCACTTGGTGAAACATGCCCTTAGTATCACTGCTTACAGCAACCGTATGCTCCCTGAAGCGAAGAAGTACGCCCAGCAAACTGGCACTCAAGCTGGGGCCAGGCATCAGCAGTTCATTTAGGTTGACTCCACAATAAGCAAAGGAACAGTTGAAAACTATCCTGTTCTTTCCATTGTGGCTCACCATGTGATGAGGGATAAACCATGATTCACTTGCTTTACTCCACTCCTCCTCTGGTACCTTTGTAGCATAACCAGCCTTTTCCAGTTTCCCTATCTCTCCACAATAAGCAGCTGCTCTCTGTGGGTCTCGCAGCAGACGCCTTTCTGTAGAACGGAGATTGGCTAAAACGGCCTCTTAAGGTGCGTTAAGTTGTGGCATAGCCTTTACTCTGAGGAGGGGGGTGACGTAACGTTGTATCCCATCAACATCCACTCTTGTTGTCCTAGCATTCAGCAGATGAATTGCTTCTTGAGCTTGTCTGGAACGTGTGACATGCTTCTCGTTCTTATAGGGGAGGACATCTAGTTGCCACAATCTCTCTACGTTCTGCAGAAGCTCAGTTGTGGGTGGGCTGATGGAAATGTGCATGCACTGTTGTGCTGTTGGTTGCTGATTTATGCTCTTAACAGGCCCCTGCAGAGTCCAACCCAACCTTGTTTTCACTGCAGCTGGTCCTCCGGGGGGTCCCAGACGCACAAGTTCCACAGGGGTGATGAGGTGGGGGTAATCAGATCCAATCAGCAGCAGTGGCTGCACTCTATTAAGTGCCTGAAGTGGGAGGCCCCTTAAGTGTTTATGCTTCTTCTGTAACGCTTTAACTGGATACGTGTGTTCAGCCAGCCTTAACTGATCTGCTGTGAATGCTCTGTGGATCTTGAAGGACTTGTGTGGTTGATGAGCTGGAGAAATGGTAAAGGAAACAGCATTGCCATGCTGAACCCTGATGTCTTGTCTAACTGTTCTGAGGACTAGATCTTCTGGTTCGCCAGTGAGCCTCAGTCTCTGTGCTGCAGCAGGAAGGAGAATAGTCCTCTCAGAACCATCATCAAGGATGGCATATGTCTCCAAGGTGTGACCTCCATTATGTAACAGCACTTTACTCACTTTAAGCAGGACCTGACTGCATCCAGACCTCCGGTTCAAATACAGGACTTCATTGGTGCTAACAGGGCAGAATGTATCCTCAACGGCAGATTTTAGGTTTACATCATGCAGGGCTTCCAGATGTTTGCCTTTGCATTTTTGACATACGATCTTCAAACGGCACTGTGCAGCCTGATGCGAGCGACCACATCTCCAGCACCGTTTGTTATTCTTGATCCACATCTTTCTCTGTTCACCTGTCAGCATGGCAAAGTTCGAACACTGATTGAGGAAGTGCTGGGTGTTATTACAATAGGGGCAGTAAGCTACTCTCTCTGACTTCTGGGGAGTCAAGGGGGACTTGCCCTTTGTTGCTGTGTTCTCAGGCTGGTCTATAGTCTGCAGAATACTGGTGCCTTTGCTGTGTTTATTATCATGACGGTGATCAGTCTTTGGTCCTAGTTTACTCTTGTCTTCACAATACAGAGACTCATACACTGTCTCTTGTATCTTAAACTCATAATCAAGCCAATCAGAAAGGTGCAATAAGGTAGGGATGGTAATACGCATGGGGTACAAGAATCTTCTGAACTCTGCCCGCATGTCTGGAGGCAGCTTAGACAGCAATCATGTCACATGTGACCCACAGTGAAGCTCTGTCTGTCCACTATCTCCAAGTTGGTCTAACATCATACCCACCAAATTCCTCAAAGATGTTTTTAGTACAGTTGGGCCCACCATTTTATCCATCATTAACCTGTCCTTGTTAGAAGGTGTTGTCCCCTCCTGTTTTAAACATGCTGTGGTCCAACCTCTTTTTAAAAAGCCTAATTTAAGCATTGATGATTTTAACAATTTTAGACCAATCTCAAAGCTTCCCTTTTTATCCTAAGTTTTAGAGAAAGTTGTTTCTAATCAGATTTTAGGTTTTATAAGTGAAAATGACATCTTTGAGAAATTTCAATCTGGTTTTAAAGCACTACACAGCACTGAAACAGCTCCCCTCAAAGTCTCTAATGACATTCTTTTAGCCTCAGATAGAGGAGAGAGCAGCATTTTAATTCTTTTAGATTTGAGTGCTGCATTTGACACTGTTGATCAGGCTATTTTAATCGATCGTCTTAACACCTGGGTTGGCATCACAGACACTGCACTTGATTGGTTTTACTCTTATCTGTTAGATAGAACCTTTGCGGTCACCATAGGTAATTATACTTCCTCCTCTGCCCACATTGCCTGTGGTGTACCACAGGGCTCTATTTTAGGTCCCATTCTGTTTTCACTTTATATGCTCCCTCTAGGACACGTTATAGCCTGACATAACGTGTCCTTCCACTGTTATGCGGATGACACACAGATTTACCTCCAGCTGAGACCAGGGGACACTGGAGGCCTAGCTGCTGTGTTAGAGTGTTTCAACGATGTGAACAGTTGGATGGCACAAAACTTTCTACAACTCAACAGTTCTAAATCTGAAATTATCTTAATCAACCCTCCTCACTCCACCGCCCATATTGTAGACAGTCTTGGTCCTCTTTCCACTAACATCACACCATCTGCCAGAAACCTAGGTGTAATATTTGATTCCAATTTTAATTTTCACCTTCACATTAATAAAGTCATCCGGTCCTGTTTCCTTCACCTGCGCACAATCAGTAAAATCAAACCTGTACTCTCCCAACCTGATCTAGAAAAAGTCATCAATGCACTCATCTTCTCCAGACTTGATTACTGCAACTCCCTCCTCTCCGGTCTCGAAAATAAATCCCTCTCTCGCCTCCAACTTGTTCAAAACGCAGCTGCTAGGCTTCTCATTGGTGGCAATATAATACAACATATTACCCCTGTTTTAGCCTCGCTGCACTGGCTTCCTGTGCGTTTTAGAGTTGATTTTAAGGTTTTACTGATTACTTTTAAAGCTCGTTTAGGGTTGGCACCCAGCTACATTACGGACTTACTGACACCCTACGAGCCTCTGCGCAGCCTTAGATCCTCAGGCAGGTCTCTTTTGGTTGTTCCGGGGTCGAAACTCAAGACCAAAGGTGACCGAGCTTTTTCTGTCCGTGCCCCTCGACTCTGGAATGGTCTGCCTGAGGAGATAAGGCTGGCACCATCAGTATACATCTTTTAAATCACTTCTTAAAACACACTTTTATCGATTGGCCTTTTTATAATATTATAATATTTTATCTATTTAATTTTCATGCTTTGCTGTGTGATGTTCAGCACTTTGTAAACTCTGTTTTTAAAAGTGCTATACAAATAAAGATTTATTATTATTAATATTATTATTAATAAGATTGGAATATTTGTGGACTATGAGAATGGACAGGTGTGGCATGGAAAAAAAGTCTTTTACATAACTTGTATCAACATCATATAAACAATGAGATCACGTCTCCTTTCCTCACTAATATTGGCTAACAAATGTATTTCCTTATAGTTTTGTTGTGTAATTATAATGTATTCCCCAATTCTTTTTTCTCTCTTTCCCACAGGTGTCTTTTTACAACGTTGATGCCAAAGTCCACATCTGCACCTTCAATGACATTTTCACTGAAAATCTCTACCCGTTCTTCAGTCCCTGCACTAATAAATCTGGAAAGAACGACATACCAATGAGTATCACGCCAGTTAACATGACAGATTAATATCTGTTTTGTTTGATAACTTGATTTTTGTTCTGTGTGCTTAAATGCTTTGTCATAAATATATGACAAATAGATTCCAACTAATACAACCTAAATCTCTAAACATTTACAGTGTCTGAAATAAATGACAACCTCCATGTTTTAGAAATGTGGGAAAGTTTTTCTAAAAGCTTAAATTTGTCATTTTTAAATATGAACGATTAAATGAATCAAATGAATGGTTTTTACTAAGCCTCAGCAGAGCTGAATGACGGATGAGTCTTCAGGTGTGTTGTAGGAGGGATGCATCTAAAAGTTGCAGGATAGTAGTTCATAAGGACTGGACTTGGGCACTCCTGATCTAAGACATTTTAAGTCATGCTGAATATTAGATTTGTGGTTTTATAACATTTAAATATGTGTTTTGTCCTTTTGCATTTTATATCTCATATGGTTGATGAAAAAAGTGGAGAAACACTGCTTTAGTGAATTATATTTTAATAAATAAAATAATTATTAAAAGGTTTTGGTGTGTAAAAATCAGTGGGGTGGTGGTGTTGGATGTGCATGGGAATGAAAGTTATGTGTATATTGTATGATGTAAAAGAAACATGAAAAGGATCATCATAGGATTGCCTGCTGTTGGGAAGAGAGCGACAGATGTTAAATACTACCAGGTGATAAAAACTAGGAACACAGGGCTCGTGAGTTCCCAGCAAGCACAATAAAAACAAACAAAAATCTAGTAATAAGACTGTACTAGCCTCAATGCCAAACAGCTTTGAAAAGCTTTTGTAACATCATGGTTACAAGATATAAACTGAAGGTGGAAATAACCAATTGTCTGAGTGTCTCACCAACAAGATCATCAGCATCAGTGCTACAACAGTACAAGCAAAGTGCAGTCAGCCACTACAAATCTTTAAAATCATTAGCCTTGGGAAAGAATGTCACAGCTGGAAAAAAGAGGAGAAAGGCTTCACACCTGGGTTGACCCGAGTTACCACACTCCCAGATTACTCATAAATGTAAAAACTGACCAGGGTAACTATAATAACCTAATAACCAAGTCCCGCATTTTATTTTATGCATATAAACACTATTTCAGTGTGGTAACGGATGCAGTATGGATCGTATTATGGATGCAACTAAAAAAATAAATAAAATATTGGACATGCCCTGCGATGGACTGGTGACCTGTCCAGGGTGTATCCTGTCTTTCACCTGCTCATTACTGGCTTAAGATCCAGCTTCCCTGCAACCCTTAACTGGACAAAGCAGGATAGATAATGGCTGGATGGATGGATTTTGGAAATGATTACAACAAATGGAATGCACACTTAATAAAATCAAGTTGATCTCATCTGCAAGTTCAAAAGTTTGTCACGTTGACAAGTTTGGACAAAGTTACAGCCTGTTTCCACTCAGAAAGCAACAATGCATCAACTATTCTCTTACTGGATTCAAGTCTTTAGCGTTGTCAACTTAATAATTTAGCCATATATATATATATATATAAATCAAGATTCTAAAAGAACAAATTTGTGCAATGAGTCACACAATAAGACAATAATGGCTTCATGAAGTTTAATAGCTGAAAATCAGATCAAAGAATCAAGACAAGTATGAAGAGCAACGATTGTAGTGTGTAGAGTGTACAATCATTTTGTCATTTAGTGTTTATCTACTCTTAGGAGAAATATGTTTGCAATTTGCAATCAGAAGTTAGTGCGGTCAATGCGGTCCTGCTCCTCCTGAGACTTTGCCTTTTTTTTCTGCAGAAGGATGTGTTCTGCAAACTCCCTCACAGCACCCATTCCCCCATCATGGCTGCAGGTGTACTTTGCTGCCCTGACTGCATCTATGGGAGCGTCGCCGGGCACTGCACTAAGGCCTGCCAGGTTCAAACAAGAGACATCTTCTTTATCGTTACCTGGGAGGAAGAAAACACCAAATTTACATTCAAGAGCCTCACTGATCAAGGATCTACTCAATCCACCCATGGTGTAGACCGGTTTAAGTTTACATGAGCAAACTGTCGAGCCAGGCTCCACAGAGGCAAATAAATCCACACCTTTGGTTGACACTGTTGTTCACAGCACAAAATGATGGAAATGTCATTGCATAATATCTTTCTTGATTATGAAAAGCTATTTAGCAGCTGTTTTGTTCTCATAAAAAAGCCAAATGCACAGCTCATTGTGTTTAAGAGACCAAAGGACAAAAAAGCCAAATTAAAGACTCCATCCACCAAATTAGCATGAGGACATGAAACAGGTGACAGCAGGCATGATTCTGTCCAAATAAGAACAAAAATTGCCAGTTAACTCAATTTAAATGATTTCTGCCTTTGTCTGTGCTTCAGAGCAAGCACTTGAAGTTACTAATAACCAAAAACATGAAAAAAAAACTTTGTTTTGGTCTTTTATGTCTGAAAAAATCTAAGTGAGCTTTTTGGATTTGCAGTGCAGTTCACATCCAGCCAGAAGGTGAAACTTTTGATATCCCATTTGTCCTTGAATGCAGCATCAGCAGACGCACTGTTATCAAAATAAAGGTGTTAAATCTAATTAAAAGTAGTATAAATAGGAAACTGTTCTTAAATTTAACGCTCTAAAAACTGAACACAGCAAAATGGATGAAAGGTAAAATCCAGTATTTGTGCAAGAGTTTTGAAAAGTGTATAAACTCACTTTTTTAAAAAAATAACCTGAGGCTGCGTTACAAACGGCTCGCTACAAAATTGTCCCTAAAACAGTGATCAGTTCTAACCGTGTGTGACCAAGCTGCAGATAAGGGAAATGTAAATATTTGAGAATCAGTTTGGTGTGTGGTAGTCTAAGCTGGGTTTAGTGTGTGCTAGTGTGAGCCTTCTTCTCATTTCACTAAATACTTTATAATAATGTCCTTCAATGGTAAAGAGTACAATGAATCTCAAAAGAATTCAATCCTGCAGGAGACAGCAGTGAAGAGCAATAAGTGGCTCACTTCATGTCCTAAGATTGATTACTGTGACAGTACATGTGCCTTTTATGAAGCTGTTGTTTGTCCTTCTATGCTATTTTGACCAGAGCAAGTCAGACTTGTCATTAAGGGTCAGATTCTGAAAAACAGGCTAAAGGTATCTAGAATAATGTGAAAACAAATATTCACAAAATGGAAAACTCTTCCTTTAATTAAAACTGAAGCAAACTTAATTTAATAATCAATTAATTCTTTTAAATGCATAAAAATAGTTCTGTTTGCCTTCAAGAGACCTGTTTTATTCCAAATACAATTCAAACTCAGATGTACTCAAAGTTTAAAGAATACATGCTTAATAGTATTAATTTTAATAAAAGGTTAAAGCTTTACCCATATACGCCACATCCTTCCACTCCCATTTTTTCTTCTCCAGGAATGGCTGCAGATCTTTTAGTGGATCCTCTCCGACCTGCATCATCTCGCAGCCCGTCCTCTGGCTCAATTTGATAGCAAGCGACTCGGCCAAAGGGTCCAGGCTCGAGGTCAGCAGCAGGACCTGGTAAAAGTAGTGATGAGGCTTGTGCAACATACAGGCCAGTTTGAAAAAAAAAAAAAAAACAAGAAAACCACTGTTTATACAGCCGAGGAATCCAACCTCCACGTTTTCTTTCTGTAGCAGGCGGAGGCCTGTTACATCTCTGGCGTTGATAGACAACATCTCCTCTTGGGATACGGACAGATAGATCCTCCCATCAGTTAAACATCCCCACACCTTACAGAGCATCAGGCGAACCACCTCAGGGGTGATCCGACCAAAGTAACCGTACCTGGTGGGAGCCAATAAAACAAAATTGACAAAATAAGAATAAAGCAACGCAAAACAAAGGAAAAAATATTATGAGTGGAAAAAAGACACAACAACAAAAAAACAGAACTGTTACGACCCAACTTAAGGGGTAGGGAAGGGTGTAACAAAGACACGGTGAGGACAGTTGTTATTTCAAAATAAAAGCACATTTATTTACAATTCCCGTGCGAAGTGATGGACATCCTGTAACACAAAATAAGATGAGCTGGGGTTAGCGGACCTGCAGAACGAAACAAACTAAAACCTATACCAAACACACACCGAGTGCAAACGAAACACAACCGCCACTCGGTGGTGAAACTAAAAACCCAAACAAAAGCAACAGGCCCATAAACTAAAGTGACCGTCGTCACAACACAATAAAACGCTAACCTAGCCCAGCTCTAAAACAACCACAAAGTAAACTTAACTCAACTAAACACTTAAGCACCCATTGTGAAAAGGAGGTGGTCGCGACACACACACACCCGGTGCACAACATGAGGGGGAGAGCGGCCGAAGCCTTTCTGGCATCCCCCCCCCCCAGACCTGCCTCGGCTGCAGCCTTTTCAGCCTGAGCTGTCCCGTAGGCTGCAGCCTGACTGGTCCAGAGGGATGCCAGTCTCAAAGGGGCGGGGACAAAAACGCTGGCCCTGGCCACTCCTGGCAGCGCTCTGCCGCCCCTAATCACACATAAACGGCCACAGCTTGTCCACGACAGGCAGGGCCGTAACACACCCCCCCTTAAGTGTCAAAATCCTCACAAGGATTTTGGCACAACAAAAAACACAACAAAACAAAACAAACACAAATTGCAGTGTTGCTCCAATCCAGCCTGTGCCCTAAAACGTTCCCCACTGAGAACATGGTGGTACGCCAACCTTCTGGGACTGTTCTACCGTCCCCGACTAGGGACATCAACCCGGCGGGATCCATCCCGCTACTCACGCTCGAACAGTCCAACTGCCCAATGGCTACCACTCCGCACAGCTGGCACACAAATCACAACACCACACCACAAACGAGGGGAGACAAGACGCCCAGTCTTGCCTCTTCCTCCGAAGGTGAGGGAAACAAACTGCAGGCCAGTCACACTAAAGTTTTAGCCATCGATCGCCACGATTCCAAAACTCACACACACACACACGACCTGACCAATCAGTCCCTCACTCCACACACGAGCGAACCTTTCGGCCACCACAACTGAAAGGAGGCCGCCGGCGAGTTCACCCCCACCATGCTTTAACTGACAGGCTCACAATGCACCACGGAGCAGCTAAAAAGGCATAAAGAAAGGAGAGCGCCTGAACACATGCAGCCGTCACACATCCGCACCGTTTGCACCTTCACCAAGGTGTCAGTACTGGTGGCGGCTTTTCAGGGGAGGACAACAGGCACTCAACCCGCAGCGCCTTCTCAACCCATGAGAAGGAGGTCCTCCACCTCACAAGAACAACTAAAAACAAAAACAAACAGTTGGGTGTCCAGACAGGCTGGACAGAAAAATGACTCAAATCAAAGAAATGGAGGAAGAAAATAAATAATTTAATGAATGAACCTAAAGAAAATAGATAAATGTGTATGTGTGAGCTGCAACAGCTGAGAAGTGACCTAAAACACTACAAAAACAATTAAACCAGGAGAGACTGGCTTAAAAAGTGGTGGTATGTGTCCAACCTGAGAACCCTTTGCTCTGCCACGGGCCAGTCTATGTCCACGTCAATGTCCACACTGTACTCTGGACGCATCTCACAGTATCCTATCGTACCACCCTGGAGAAAGGTCAACACAGACATGACATCAGACATGCTATACCCTGTGCTGAGACATGCAACTCATTTAAAACACTTTAAGAAGGACAGAATGGCACAGTTACCTGCAAACAGCACTTGTTCATAATGAGGTCCTTGGTGGCGAAATAAAACGAGCCATTCTCACATAACTCTCCATCCCAGTCCTGACGTCGTGGCCGTTTCTTAGGGTTCAGATTCACAGGCCGAGTTGCTTCAGAGGCTGGGAGGAAGCAGGATCTATTAAATGCCAAACAAACATGTTGCACCCACCATTTTCATGGAGAGTTGTAAAATACTTTGACCTGTGGCTTTTTAAAACTGGTGTATATGACTGCTGCACCTATCAACCATAGATGGGGTCCATCTACCATTCAAATTCCATAAAAACCTCTGTTTGGTGTGCCATATGACGTTAGTGACAATGAAGAAACAAAGATTTTGTTGCTAATCTAACAAGGGAAAATCTTAATACCACTCAGTGATGTATACTGATCGGCCACAGCATTACAACCACTGACCAGTTACAGTGGTACCCGACAGTGAATGGTACATACAAGTGAACTTTTTAACCTTAAGCCTTTATCGAGTGAGGAACCATACTTGGTCACTTTGTTAAATATACAAAACACTTCAGCATGGTACGTCATGAAGTAATAGAACCACATGGAGTTGTCCCCATCAAAGACCAAGCTACATCCCTGGTATTTCACTGAGATTTACTTTCAACATAATAATGAAAAGAAGCCATTAGTATTCATAACTTATTACTGTAAAATGTTATTGTAGTAAAAAAAAAAAAAAACTATATTTAAAGTCTTAATAAAACTCATCTCAGCGAGGGCCTGATAAAGAGTTAAAGTTGATGCATTGCAAGCAGAGACTGTGCCAGGTGTGGAGATTTGAGTGACATTGACATGGGTCAATCCGAGATGGACAGACGGCTGAGTCATAGCATTACAACAACTGCAGTTCTTATGGGAGTGTGGTCAGACTGCAGAAAACAGTCAAAGAAAGGTAAATGAGGTAAACAGATATTCAAAACCAAGGCTAACTGGTTGGCTTTATTTTGTTTGTTATTTTTATTTTGTGCACACTACTGTACATGTTTCCTGTCTGTGTATTAAGATTTGCATGATTACTCCAAGAAAGTGGAGGATATTTTTAGCTGTTACACATCATTAGCTGGTGACAACAACAGAAAATCAAGGGAGAGAAGATGCAAATAAAGTCTCTGTTCAGCGTAAAACTGGGGATGATGTAGTGCATAGTATAATTGTAAATATTCTTGAAAGAAGATCAGGTGTCTCTTCGCTTACATCCTTTCTTGACCTCCTTCCAGCGAAACTGGTGTCTCCTGACCACAGAGAAGACAGAAGTGTAGCCTTTGTCTGTGATCATCTCTAAGGCCTCCTTCAAGTGAACCGGGTGGAGACATGGGGATGTAGCCTGAATGTTACATATCACATCAGCATCAACATCTGTTAACAAAAAGGAAGTTATTTAGATCTACAGAGCTGGCTGGTTTGGATGCTTTCCATCCTGGACACTGAAGTGATGTTTGCACATACATATCCAGGTGTGGTTATGATACCTGGGTTGCGGCGGACAAACTCTTGGATGGTTTCTAGTGATGTAGAAGAGTCCTTAGAGACTTCAGGGCTTCTCCGGTGCACCTTTGCTCCCCAGAATTTTGCTACTTCTTCAATCTCATCATGGTCTGTTGATACCCACACACTGGTGAAGTTAACACATCATTATTACTTTTAATTATTAGTATTTATTATCATTAAAGTGACAACTACATAAAAGAAAAAAATCATTTATATGTAGCCTCTTATTATTGATAAATGACTGGAGAATACACATGTGAACAATATGAAATAAATCCTTAGAAACTGTTTGAAACCTTTATTGGCTCATTTAATAAAGCAAAAAGGTTTTAGGACCTTATGGTACAAAATGTTTTTTATATTATTAATAAAATTGCAGAACTGAATAAAAAATGTTTGCAATAATCTAGCAGCTAAACTTGCTGTGGACTAATACGCTTATAATTTGTTATGTAGAAATGGACCAAGACATCAGTTTACACGTTAGTATTGCACTATGAGCATAAAAGCCTGATCCTGAAGAGTCTGCAGAATAGATGCAGATGACATCATTAGGGTCCGAGCCATATGAAGTATGGAAGGACCTTATTGTTTTCCAAATGTTTATTATTATTATTCTTCTCCTAAGCACTTCGAGGCCAGATTTGACCCCCTAATCACCCATGAAAAGTTGTGAAACTTGGCAAACAAGTCAAGTCTGGCGAAAATTGCAATATTCTAATGTCCGCATACACTAAATATACAATAAATCTAATGCTCTAATACTTCATTTTTCATATTAATTTATCAAATTTCTTTTTTATTCATGATTAATTTTGTTCTTCCATTAAAAAAATGTAAAAATAAATAAATAAAAAATAGAAATAACAATAAAATGAGCCTTTCTTATATTGATATCTGAAATGAATAGTATGTAGCTACCACTGATTTAAATGTCTCCTAATGGCAGGGACCACTAATCACAGTGGTCCGGACCACTGATGTAGTACCCCCTGGTGGCAGGGACCACTCATTACAGTGGTCCGGACCATGGTCTGGACCAGACCACTATTTTCGCAACAACCCCCTTGGTGGGAAGCTTCCTGACAAGTTGGGGACCAAACGCTGTTCAAATCTTTCTAATAGGAGAAAGCGTGTAACCGTGGCAACCGACGGAAAAAAGCCTTCTCGCCATGACACACAGTTTGCTCATATCTCCATAGAAATACATGGGATCTGCACCAAAGTTGACAGTATTCATACTTGTTGGGTCCCTAACACATCGCAACACCTGTTGCCATGGCAACATAGCATTTAGCTAGCATGTTAGCATATTAGCAAAAAATGCTAACTAGGTATATAAACATATCAGATTCTCAGCTAGCCATTTTACCATATTGCCTAGCATGTTAGCACATTAGCTAACATGCTAGCAAAAGGTGTATGAAACAGGTGGCTGGGTCAAGGAGCTCGGACCCGATGGATGTCGCTCGCGACATTAATTTAACCCTGTAATTTGTTTCTGTATAAAACAGAAGCGGTTGTGTGATTTTGATCTCTCAGGTTGAAGTAGTTAAACATTTGTTAGCTTGCAACTTGAAATCCTTTTATAAATATTTTCAATACTTAAATAAACAAATAAAAAAATTAACCTAAGTTTAGTTCTTGCAAACGTTTAATGAATGTCAGCCCAACGTTTCTAATCTTTCTGAATGACTGAGGCAGTTTAAAGGAAACGTGAAATTTATGAGTGAAACATTCTGCTGCAGTAAAGTAGGTAATCAAGTCGTTCCACTCTAGGCGGCTAATGTACTAACACAGCGTAAAATAATTTTATGTGGCCTACCTGTCAAACGCATTGGAGTCAATAGCAGCCCTTAGCACCCACCCAATGAGGGGGACACCGGCTAACTTTTTGATGTTTTTTAACCGGATCCCCTTGCTACCTCCCCTGGCCAGAATCAAAGCAACTATGTTCCTTTTTCTTTCTCCTCTTCTGTCTTCACTGGTGGTAGCAGACTCTTTCTGTGTATCATTACACGGTAGATGTTGCTTGAAAGAGGGTCCGTCCCGCTTCCCGTTTTTATTGCCAAGCTGTCGCTTCATTTGCGCCCTTCGGAACCTCGATCGCCCACTGGTATCCAACTCTGTGGCGTTAGCAAGCAACTGTGCACCCTTGTCCTCTTCTTAGAAATGTTATGGTCGAGCCGATCTGCTCGATGACGTGTCTAGCATGTCACACTGCAGCAGGATTCAGTGTCCATCAGGATGACCCCCCCCAACCGGAAATGGAAATGGTCTCGATCGTTTTTTTTTTTTTTTTTTTTTTAATTCAAGTAAACACATCAAAATACAGCATGACATAAGTACAGTAAATCACAAGTACAAAGAACAGATCTGAGCAGCAACAACACGAAGGATGAAAAAACAAGAATTCAAGGTATATATATGTATATACATATAGTAATAAAAGGAAAATAAATAAATTAATTAATTAATTAAAAAACAAACAAACAAACAAAAAACGGCACAGATTATTTGTTATTTCTTTTCTTCTTTATGTTATTCAGGAAGTTGTTTCAAATAATCATCCAATGTATGGGCTTTACCGCATTTGCAATATTTCAAAGCTTTATTCAAAAGGAACATTTCCTTTTTGAAGGCCTCAAGGATTGGGTCAATTGATTGTTAGTGCTGGTTTGTACCTCCAAATGAGTATGCTATTGTTTTTGATGCTGTTACTAAGGAAATCTGTGAACTCTTTAGTTAGTGCTGGTTTGTGCTGGAAAAATTTTCGTTTGTGCTGCTTTGGTTTTTAAGAAATTAAAACATGTTTTTAAGGTCAGTGTAAGTTCACCCAGCACACCACATTGTCCAAATTGAACAAAAATGGCCTCGATCGTTTGTGCTGCGTTGGTGCTGAAATAAAATGCGAGTTTTTTGTACGAGTCACTTTTGAAATTAGGACGTTTAATTTATAGAGTGGGAAGAATGGAAGATGAGATTAATTTTTGTTTTGGGTGACCACAAGTTAAAGTTGTTCGGGGAGCGCGTTGGGTCAGAGGTGAAGTTATATGGTGTAGACGAAGAATGCTCTGTTGTGACGGTGATGCCAACTGGCAATAAAAAGCAGCATCTTGTGTTCAGACTGCGTTTTCTCAGACTGATTACTCAAGCCCACCATTCCAGCTGCATTAATAACAAACGCTTAACACCGATATAAAAATGTTGGTTTGTGGCGCTTTGGTTTCTAAAGGCTAAATAATATTTTAAAAGGTCAAACCGTTCATGCAACCCCACGAAAATGCTCGTTTGTGATTCGTCCGATATGCAACATTTTATTATACAGCAAACTGGACAAATAATTCACTTTACAGAGAAGTATGTTGTAGTGTGTTTTTAGAAGACTGTAATTGAGTTTGGAAGATAGCCATCAACAATTTCATCATCCAGCTTGTTCCTTGTTTTAATCCAGTATTCAATAAAGTTTGTTGTAAAAATCTGAAACATGTTTGTGTCTCTTTGTGTCGGAAAACCTGATGTTTGTGGCGTGAAACCAGTTTATGGCTCAACAGTTTACTTGTCAGCCCTACCATTTTTTTTTTTTTTTTTTTTTTTTTTTCCTTTTAATAACGTTTTATTGAAGAAAAATACAAATATACAGCAAATATATCATTCCAGAAATTTACACAAAAGAATACGAAATGAGCAAGTACAACAACAAGAACATAGACAAAAAAAAAAACTTATAAAAAAAAAAAAAAAAAAACAAAACCCATCAAATAAATTAAAAATTAAATTACAGGGCCATTTCAAATTAAATCAAATGTATCAAGTAAAGCAGATAATTTAAGGGCTTTCTTCTCTTTAACATGTTTTAAGGATGTGCTCAATAGGATTAACTCGTTCTTCCAGTGAGCCAAGCAAGGCTTGGTCTTAAAATATCTACATTTATGAATGAAGAACTTTCCAAATAACAAAAGATAATTAAGAACAAAATCCACATTTTTATTACCATCAGGAACACCAATGAAAATTGTCTTCATAGACAAAGGAAAAATAATCTTCTTGGACAACAGCCAACTTTGCATCTCATCCCAAAATGTCTGCACCACCTCACAATGAAAAAACAGATGCTCTAAAGTTTCAATGTCCTTTTCACAGAAGACACAGTTATTCCGATCAAAATTAAATTTTAATCTCAAGAATTCATTCGTTGGGTAGATTTCGTTCAAAACTTTGAAGTTGACCTCCTTAGCTTTAGGTGGGAGTGGGAAGGAGATGTAATTTTTCCTTATCTTCCTTATTGTCTCAGAATTAAATTCTTTAAGCAGAAACATTCTTTTAATTGGGTGAGGGTAAAGTTTTTTTTAACAAGATCTTTCTGAGAATTTTGTTGGTGCACTTAAAATCACACAAATCTAACCCATCAATACAGAGCTGTCTAAGTGTCGGAGAAACTGCCGAGTATTGAATATCTTCTCTAACCATTGACCTCAGAGAGAGCGGTATAGCTTTTAAAATTCTATTATATTGCTTAACATCACATTGAATTTGAAATTTTTTACAGAAGTTCTCATATTGTAGGATATTACCAGAATCATCCATAAATTGTGCGGTCGCCCATATACCTTTGGATTTCCATCCCTCTACATACACAGATTTTTTTCCGATCAATATGTACCTGTTATTCCACACAGGTGTATTATGTGGAGTGAAATTATGACTATAAATTAACTTCCAATAAAGAAGGACTTGTTGATGAAAGGCAGAAAGCTTAACTGGTAATGAGCTGCACTCAAAATCACACTTTAGAAGAAAGTCTATCCCACCCATCTTTTTGAAAATCATATTAGGGACAATAAACCAAAAGGAATTTCTATTAGTTAGATAATTTTTTAACCACTTTAGTTTTAGAACCCCATTCATAATATCAAAATCAATAGCATTTAAACCCCCATCCTCATAACTTTTGATCATGTCTATTTTCCTGATATATTGACATCTATTTCTCCAAATGAATTGAAAATTAACAGTATTTATCTTTTTAATCATTGTTGTAGAGATAGGAAGGGAAAAGGCCGGGTAAATAAGTCTAGATAAACTATCCATTTTCGATAGTAAAACTCTTCCAAAAATTGAAATGTCTCTTTGTAGCCACCTGTCCAGAATTGATTTACACTTCTCCACATTTTTACAGACATTCAAATTTTCAGTTGTTATTTTGTCTTTAGATAGAACAATTCCCAAGTATTTCACTTCCTTTTTAATCTTTATATTATAAAGGGAGTCTAAATCACAATCTTGTAATGCCAGAATTTCACATTTATTCAAATTTAGTTGCAAACCAGAGGCCTTCGAGAATTGGGTAATAGAATGCAAAGCTAAGGGAATTTGATTTTTATTTTTAAGGAACAGAGTCGTGTCATCAGCTAGCTGACTTATAATAATTTGTTTGTCCATTACTTTTAATCCTTCAATACAACTCGTTTTAATTAGAATAGAAAGCATCTCTGCTACCATAATGAACAATAGTGGAGAGGTACCACAACCTTGGCGAATTCCTCTTTTAATGTTAAATCTTGTACATGTGCTCTGACCTAAAGCCACAGAGCTGTTAATTCCATTATATAGCATACCAATAGTCTTAATAAATTTACTCCCAAAACCAAAATGGAGTAATGTTTTCAGAATGAAATCATGTTCAACAGAGTCAAATGCTTTGTAAAAATCAATAAAATAAACCCTCTTATTTGAATCACTTGACTATAATCTAGCAAATCTAATACAAGTCTAATATTATTATGAATTGACCGACCTTTCAAAAAACCAGATTGCGTTTCCGTAATTATAGAAGCTATTCCATCTTTCAGTCTTGCTGCTATTACTCCAGAAAGAATCTTATAATCTGTGTTAAGAAGAGTGATGGGTCTCAGGTTATCCAAAAGCCTTTTGTCCTTTCCGGGTTTGGGAATTAAGGTGATTAAGCCCTGTTTCATAGTTGACATTAATTCTTCTTTCTCTATACATTCTTTTAAAGCTTCAAATAAGAAATCTCTTAATTCCTTCCAAAAGAACTGATAAAAGTTTGTTGTGAGCCCATCTGTTCCGGGGGATTTGTTCGAAGCCATTTTTGAAATAACCGAGTCCATCTCCTCCATTCTAAGATCTGAATCACAAAAGTCCTTAAAGGATTCCTCAATACAGGGGATCGAATTTGCAATTTTATCAAAAAGGATCTGTGCATCAGCAGCAGAGTAGTTAGAAGCGTATAAGTTAGAGTAGAATGAAAAAACTTCTTTTTCAATGCTTTTATAGTCCTTATTTTTGGTTCCATTTATCATTAGACTTGCAATAGAATTTTTTTCTTGTCTGTATTTTTCTAAATTACTAAAATATGAGGAGTTTTTTTCACCAGCCTCAATCCATTTAGCCCTCGATCTTATAAAGGCTCCTTGAGCCCTTTCAAGGTAGAGGATATCTAATTTGCTTTGTAGTTCAATTAATTTATCCTTTTCTTGAGAATTTAGTTCAGCTTTACTGCAAAATATATTTAGTTCCTGAATTAAGGAACATTCATATTCCTTCCTTTTCCAACTAAGTTCTACACAAAATTTAATAGTAAATTGTCTTATTTTAAATTTTGTAAATTCCCATCTACCTATATTGTTAGTAAACGACTTATCATTTTTGCATTCCCTTATCAACTCTCTAATTTTATCACAATAAACTTCATTTTCTAATAGTCTGGCATTAAATTTCCAATATCCTTTTTTCCTAAATTCCTTCAATGTGGGACCTAAAACCAAGTGTATAAAACAGTGATCGGTTAGCGGAGCTTTAGAGATGCTGGCACTTAATGTAACTCTCACAATATCATCGCTTGCCAGCCAATAATCAATTCTGGATTTGGCAGCTCCATTAGATTTCCCCCAAGAGTAACATTCAGTATTTGGGTTAAGACTTCTCCATACATCCGTTAAATTATTCGTTGCCATAAAACCTTTAACAATGTCATTACTTTGTGGTTTACCAAGTCTAGGAGGCATCCGATCCACCCATTCATTCGGAGTCATATTCCAATCTCCCCCTACTAAAACATAGTTAGTGGGGTGTAACATTTTAAGCTCAGATATCACATGTGACACGTTTTCCAAAAGTTTCTTATTTTGGTCAGCCCTACCATTTAATAACGGAAAGTCACTGCAACCTTAGCTATTTTTCCATAGCCTTAAACAGAAAATCATTTTTTTACTGGTTCTCAAAAGATTTAAAGGTAAGTAAAATGTGGTAATCTGTTTATACAATGCCGACTTTATAGAGCTATTATTCTTATTTAGATGCAGTAACTTAGCATAATGCAAAAGAGGTTTATCTAATGAATGCAAAGGCAAACCAATTAGACTTTTTGGGGGATTCACATATATTTATTATAATACACCCAGATGACTGAAAATTGTCAAAATGTGTAACTTTGGATGTTTCATTCTTTCATTTGACTGCACTAGATTCTTAACAGATTAATGAGAATACTTGGTAATAACTATTTAAGTTGTTGATGGCATATACATGATAGAATTATGTCAATAAATTAAAAAATGGATACAGTTTATTCCTGAAGATGTGGAATATAAAGACATGGGTTCTTCAACTAAAAAAGGGACTACAAAATTTTGAAGCCTGGCATCTGGACTCGTATTATAAATGAGCATATTTGGAAAGAGGTTAAAAGTCCATGCACATTTGTATTTAAGAGAGCCAAGGTCTATTCATCATAGACAACAAATTATATATCTATAAAAGGCTACTGCAAAGAGTGTCTTAGCCATCTAGATATTCAGTGTGAGAAAGAGCCTGCACTAAACAGCCCGATGGTCCTAAAGTCCAAAATAAAAAACATTGATGAATCCAAGCACACAGGTCAGTCCAAGCGCTTCATGTCTGGACACTTGCGTGTGCAGGTAGCCACAGAGCTGTGTGAGGGCAGGAAGGAACCGCATGAATGGCGAGCATCACGGGCAAACACGCTAATGGATTTTGGAGATCCTGAGCCAAACCATCTACCCAATTTGGCTACCCTGCGGAAAGCAAAACAGGAGAGAAATGACTTGGAATTGGGTGACAAAGATCCCATTAAGTCACTGCAGATGCTAAAATACAGTGCTCTGCACAGTGGTAGCATCAGGGACATCGGCCTGGACAAGTTTTTCTGCCACTACTGGAGTCTAAAACAAATGCATGTTTACAAGACACTGTCAAAGAAATCTCAGACAGTGTGTTTTGATGCAACTGGCTCAGTGGTGAAAAAACTGGTGAGACCAAATGACTCCTCTGGCCACATCTTCTTGTATCAGGGAGTCCTGAAAGGACTAAACAGCTCCAGTGTACCCGTCGTCCAGATGTTGTCAGAAAGACATGATGCACAGAGTGGATTCGTGCAGGTGCACCTGTGCCAAAACAAGTTGTGAGTGATTTTTCTCTTGCTTTTCTTGGTGCTCTGGTGAAGGCTTTTACTCCTCATCGTGACCTCAAGACTTACATCAACGAGTGCTTTGGAAAGCAAGGAAACCAGGGTGCAAAACTGCCTCCTTGTTTTGTCAGAGTTGATGTTGCACACTGCATCAATATGATCTGCCAGTGGGAATGCCTGAAAAACAAAACCCAACACATAAAAGATTTTTTTGTGAGGGCAATAGCACAACTCATTAAATCACAATCCCTGAAGCATGCAAAAGAACTGATGCATGCCATCACTGTTGTGGCACTCAGCGAGACAGAAGGCAATGATAACTCTGGAGTCCCTCTCACATCAGAGATATGCAAGAAATACCTGAAAGCCCAGATTGCAGAGGAATCTGTTATCATTCCAGATGCAGAGGGAAAACAACTGTAATAGACAAGACAATGAGGAATATTGCAAGTGTTTATTTCACAAAACAATGTTCCTCACAATACTGCAGTCTCAGCACATGTACCACAAGGGAAGTGACATTTGTTTAATCTTCTGTTGCTGTCCTGCAGGCATCTGGCATGGCTCATCTTAAGACTGCTGTGGAACAAGGAGTTAACCTTCCTGAGTCCACCTGCCTCAGGCCAATCAAAAGTGCCTCTCAGTGTCCCTCTGCATTAAAAACTGAAGACCTCACCTCCGGAAAAGTGCTGTGTGCTGGGAAAGTAACCCACAGCTATAGTGTTGGGGAACTTTTGTGGATAGATACCGACCTTGGAAGCCCTTCCACAGCATCTACAATTCAAGAAAACAACCAGAAGGGATTTCCTTTGTGTGACTTCCCCTCTAATCTGGTACTCCAAGGGAAGACATTTACTCTCAGGTTAGTCATTGCTTGCCAGGAAGGCTTAACCCGGGATGCACTTGGACATTATGTGTTGTACTGCAAAAGAGCTCCATGTGTCTTGAGATATATGATGACCTGCGAGGTGGTGTCACAACAGCATCAGGAAACACCAGGATCTGGCCGCATGCTGCTTTGTACACCAAAGACTGAGTAGGAGGGGGTGGAAGAGGGACTTCCAGATGTGTCATCCATCTGTTGGCAAATTCCTGTGTGTGAGTGTGTATATATGTGTGTGTGTATACATTCCTTTTTTGTTCATGTTTTTCAACAAAGCAAAGTCTGCTGTTTATTTGACTATTTGTTCAGGTTTTATTTATTTTCGTTTACATTCTTGTTTCCAACGTTCTAGGTTAATTAATGTTAGATATGTTCTGTTTTCTTTATTAAAATATTAAAGTCTTGGTGTAACCAGTATGCTAAATTGTGCACATAAAGCCATCTCAATTCCGTCCTTTCTGAGTCATCATGAGTCATGTCTAGTACCTCCTGTCTTACTTTGAACTTCCTCTAATCCATAGGTTACAAGCAAGAAAGCTTTCTGATTCATGCCAATCCCTTATTTTCTAGTTGGCTGACACGTGGCTGGTAACACGGTTAACGTAGCTTTAAAGGAATATTAACAGTCAAGAAGCAAGTTATTTCTCCAATACTTTCACAACAAGTGACTACTTAGAAATAGAGGAGAAAATGGCGACATTTAGGGCTGCACGCCTTTGTATGTTGAAACAGCAGCAATATCACACCAAACAAATGCAGTTTACTCAATACTACATAGGTGAAGTAACGAAATTTAAATACTCACTGGTTGCATGGACGAACTTGGTCTTGAAACAGGAAAACCCACAAAATGAGAATGTCACACTTTTCCACTAAATGAGTGTGGAAAAATCAGCCGGACTAATTAATGACCAATTAACCACTAATTAACCGCAAGAACGGCACCCTTCAAAACACACTCCATCAACTAATTCAGTAACAATTTAATGCAATGATTGGCCCATAAGAAACTTGTCAAACAAAAACTTTTTCAGCACTAACGCAGCACAAATGATCGAGACCATTTTTGTTCAATTTGGACAATGTGAGGGGCTGGGTGACGTCATCACCTCATAATAAACTTATTATATCTTAAAAACCAAAGCAGCACAAACGAAATTTTTTTAGCACAAACCAGCACTAACGCAGCACAAACGATCGAGACCATTTAATTTAAAATTGGTTAATTACAATCTTATTCTTGTGTTTCTTTCAGGTGCAACCTCTCCAAAACTGGAGAGGTAGTGTGCCAAAAAAACATTATAAAATAAAAAATAAACAATTAAAAAACTAGATAGAAGATAAAGATAGAAAAAAACAAAAACAAAACAAAAAAAAAAAAAATGTGCAGTGTGCCACATTCAACAACGATCAGCTATGCAAAAAAAACAAACAAACAAAAAAAAAAACTCATGAGGTAGACAATGAGATGCATTTGCAATATCTATTATAAATGATAAGACACAAAACAGTAAACAATTTTACTACAACTGTATAAAATCACTAACACAGTCACTATCCCCGTTGCACAAGTACCCTTCCCTCATACGTCCCCACTGTGAGTAGACCACTACTGTCATTATAGATTGGTATACGTAAGCTACATCACAATTCTGTTACCTTAACCAATCTTAACTAATACCTCTCCTTGTTATTTATATGAACAGAAAATAAATATTCACTCGGATGGTAGATTACATATCGTTTATTGAACACGTATTCCAAGTTGAGATAGGGATGACAGATGTGAGGTGTCAACACTGTACCGCCACCAACTGGTATGGAGTGTGAACCAAAATGTTGCTCAATAAAAAGATAAATCCCATGATCACAAATGACAGCCTGAAAACTTGCACACCTCAAGTTTTTCTCTGCAGTAAATTAGCGAGGTCCAGGTTTACTTGTTTCCCCCAAGTTTTGAATTAACTGTCTTTTAAATCAGTTGTTTTTGTCATACTGATATTATTATTTAATCCAACTAGATTATATTTAGTAGCCTCCTTTGCAGTATCATACTTCATTGCCAATAATATAATAATAGTATAATAATAATATCAACCAAATCATATTAGTCTATATACAGTTTTTTGAATCTCTGTTAAGGTGTCTGGACTGCTTTCTTATTAACTGTGGTTGTTGTTTCTTTTTCCTTCTTGTGTGGAGTGATCAATGGGTATATCATATCAGCCTGTATTGAAGCTGTTGGGGTTTATTTTGCACCTGTTCCAAGTCTCTAGACTAGACTAGATATTTCTGTTAAATGAGTAATTCAAACTCGAAACCATAACAACATGTGATGAATAAGATGACAGAAATTTGAATTTCTCATGTAAAAAAAAACAGACTGGTGCACTGGTTATGAAATGCATGGTTAAGTGCAGAGCAGTACATCAATATATCATCAGAATAATGGTAGGCTTTTACATTCATGCATTAAAGAAATTAAATTGGTAATGCCGTGGTTGTAGGTTCAAAAAGTTCCTTCAACTTGCTTGTAGAGGGTGTACTGTCGGCCTCAGTGTGGATGGCAAGTGTTCTCAATGCATAGCAAAAAATTCCATTGCCCAAACTGTAGGTTTTCTTCAGTTGATGATTCTGTTTATTAGAACAATCAAAGATCATAATAGCTGTTTCTGCAGTTTGAAATCCATAAAGTGCAAGTGAATTAAAATGTGGATTTACTATACAAAAATACTGGGGTTTTTGTGGGGTTTCACAGCTACGGTAAGAACTGTGTTTTCCCCACCATCCATCAATACCAGGGGTCTGCAACCTTTACAATCCAAAGAACCATTTCCCCCTCAGCCCAACTAAATAAAACTACTTTAAAGCTGCAAATGTTACGAGACCTTTTGCAAAAACAACTTATAATTTCTGATAAATATCTACTATAGGAAATTTGTCATCTTTGAAGAAAAAAACCTTTTATTTCTATTTTTAGGTTTTAAAATACAGAAAAACATAAAACTTTTGCAAAAAGAGGATAGACAGACGTTCTTCTATGGGATGTAGATATTGGTGGAAAATGGTGTAAAAAAATTTAAAAAGTCCATAGTTTTCAACTTAGCGACAAGAAAAAAAAAAGTATATATGTGTGTGTGTTCTGACACACAAATAAAAATGTTTTTTTTTCCTTTTTGTTCAACATTTGCATCATATTATATCATCATACATTACTGTCAATGTGTGTGTAATTTTTCCATCTGCTGAAACTTTGACCTTATTTACTTCAAAAAGGCATCAACTTCAAACATATAGACAAAATCATTAAATTATTACAGGGTATCAACATCAGCATTTAGAGTGAAGAAGACAGAGTTCTGACCTGAATCTTGTCCAGAATTTGTGGAGGAAACTGAAGTCCAAAATGAAGACATGGAGATCATAACAGAAGAAGTGGGGTCCCAAATCCTATGAGACATTCTGAATGAAAAAAATAATGCTAATAACAAAATAAATTAAAAAGACAGAAAAAAGTTGTAATTAGAAACCTTTTAGTGAAATAAGAACTCAATGTCTGATAATCAAAGAGTTAATGAAATAGCGGTTCTGTTGTTCTCCTTAGCTGAAATTAGTGACGCTTAAAGGTCACTAATGGTTATGGTTTCTGTGAGCTGACGTTCCATTCCTCCACATTAACTGACCTACAGTTTCTCGCTTTAATCTGATAAGCGGTGATAATGTACCAACAGACAGCAAAAAAAAAAAAAAAAAAAAAAAAACATTAATGAAGATGATGTATATGTGTAAGTGGTTCCTGCAGAATTTTCCCTTAAAACCAGCATTCATGTAGGTCCTCTTTTGCTTATTGTCTTCTTTGTCAGGTATTAACATAGCACTATCTTTTCACTGGGCTGTTGATCCAGAAACACTACACTGGAAAAATTATTTACTTGCACTCATCAATCATACACTTTCTAAAATGTCTGCTCACAGTTGCTGGGTTACACCAGGAAGAGTGAAACTCCACACACACATACACACACACGCCCAAGGTATGCTACCTGACCAGTGTTCCCACCCACTGCTGAGAAAACAAAGATTATAAAACTAAAGTATGAAGACAGATTTACAACACTGAGGCTGCTGACAGAGTGAGGGAGGGACAAGTTGCCTGAAAAAGTAACATAAACTAATTTTTATATAGATAATATATAATAATATATAATATATATAGTGGCGTGCACTATTACAGCATGAGAGAGCATTCAGTAAATAACCTGAGAGCTCAGATCAAACATCAAACTGGTAGAAAAAAATTGGCAGGCAGTTTTATTCTGAAATAACTGAACTGTACACCTTGTCTGAAGTTGGACCATGGGCAGCTGGTGGGCTATGTATTCCCCTTTCAGGTACAGTTTCATTATAGACATTACAGAACCCACACTGACCATAACAGCTACTGAGCAACATTAGAAACTGAACACACCTCTGCTGTAATGGAGCTCCTGCAAACACATGACTGCCTGTTTTAGCTTTCCACTGACACATGAGGGTAGTGCTCAAAATACACTATGTAGCAGCCTGAAACTTTAGTGCCTCTTGGCTTTGTGTTTACTGTTTGTGTTTGGTCTGACACAAGGAAGTCTGGATCAGCATTTGAGGAGAAAGTAGACTTTGTAAAGTACACTTTGCACACTTTTATGGGAGGGGTGACCAAGTGGTTAGTGAGGTGGACTTGTTTCTGAAAGACCCAACCACTCTGCATTTTTGAGCAGGACCCTTAACCCCCAACTTATTCCCGGTCACTGTAATATGGCAGTCTAGTGCAGCTAGGATGGGTTAAAAGCAAAGAAAGAATTTCCCAGCTGGTATTAATAAAGTACAAATTTGTATTAATATCATTATTAAAACAGGGTGCTCAAAAGTATGGATTTCCACCAAAGAATGACTTTATAAGTGAAGCATTTGTCCTCAAGAGGGTGACAATTATGGTGCTTAATCCTGTTTGTTATGCAATCAGTTGTTGGCAGCTGGAACTGGGCCTCAGCCAATAAGCATTTATCCAACAGGATGCATCACCTCAGCAAGTTCTGCACTTTTAAGCTTTTGGGTGACTGCATGTGTGCCTTGTGTTAAAAAATAAGTTGGTTTATTATGTTAGATTGTATATAAAAGATGGAGCCTCCATGACGTCACCCCCAGAGTTCTGAAGAGCTGAACTGAAGCTCATTGGCCGTTCCCACATCGCCATCTTGGCTGCGTTACGCATGTCATCATTCCCGGAAAATCCAAAACTGGGCAAAGAGGTGGAGCTGAGAGGGGAACTGTGAAGGTGGGGGTGGATGATTGACACCTATCAAACTCCGAGCTGCCTGTAGCTAAGAGCTAACCGAGCTAACCCGGAGCTAACGGTGGGTAACCAGCTAACAAGGTAGGCGGTCTAAAGCTAAGGTGCGCTGTTAGCTGGCTAAAATCGCAGTTGTGCTGCACTCTCCCTTCTTGTTGCAAATATTGGATGCCTGTCAATCAAAAGGACACGCCCTTAATTATGCCGACTTTCAAGATTAAATATCCAAATGGATGAGTTAGATAAAAATTCATCCCCCCTCACAGGTGTCATGAAGGTAAACTTGACCTTTCAATCCTAAAAAAAAATTTGTACCAGGCTTTAAACATGTTTATTTTTACTGTGAAGTTGGTCTCTTTAACATGGGAGTCTTTGGAGATTTGCCCCTAGTGGATGAGGGGTGAACTGCAATATTTTGCACTTCTGCATAGGCTTCACATTTTACCGCTGAGGTTGCCACCTGTTTATTATGTACCATTTCATTTGTTTTTGATTATATGTTTACTTGTAAAATGCTGAGAGGAGAAAAATGTATGTATAGTTTAAAGGTGATAGCTACAACTTTAACTCCTCCCCACCAGTAGGTGTCAAACTCATTACTAGCAAACGTATTACTTACCTGTCGAGAAGGAAAGTGGCAACCTCCGCGTGACTTTTAAGCTGCTTTTCTTCCTTCAGTCGGTTAACAACACTCAAATGCTTGACCAGTGTTCACCCTCGTCCTGCTTCGCTCTTGGTCTGCTTTAATTTGAGAAATATAACAGGTAGATGCCATTTCAAGACAGTGCTATCGATCTGGCAACTCTGGAGCTCCGCCTCACGTGACATCAATCTACTAATGCTATTGGCTTAAAATCCTTCAATGTAGACGTTGGCATTACAACCAAATGTAAATATTTATATATTTTGGACCCGTCAAAACTTATAAAACAATTTTTTATATCCTATAATATATTTTTTCATTCAAATGACTACTTTTATTCTGCACTCCTCTAGACGTTCCTTTGATGTATTACTTTTGAAAAACAAATTGATGAAAAAGTTGTAGCTATCACCTTTAAATTGTATCAGTTATAATGTAAAGGGTATAAGTAGTCCAAATAAGAGAATAAAAATATTCATCCAACTTAAAAATTACACTGCTCTATAGCAACGATACAAGAGAGTCATTTGTCAGAAACAGTGCACTTAAAATTAAGGAAAGAATGGGTGGACTAGATATATAGCCCCTTCTTCAAAAACGGTAGGAAAAGAGGTTATCATAATCTAATTATGAAAAACTGATAAAAGTTTTATAGAACTTTGATAAACATTTTAAAAGGACCTAAATAGATGGGATGTGGTCCACTTGTTCTGCCGAGATTCCTATTCCTATTCCAATCTCTCCCTATTCTAGTACCACAATCATTTAATATCAAAACTCATTTGGCAAAACCTAAAACCAAGAATACAATCAAAAGTACTACTAGGCCAGCTAGTAGCTGAAAGCTAGAGTAGCTCAACTTCCCCAATTGACTAAAACAATATAAATTAAATAAATATTTATTATGTGACATTTTTATATAAAAATGCGATGCTCTAACTTAAATTCTGGACTTCCTGTCCTACCGTCTATGTGTTTTAAATTGTTAGCAGCCTACAATAACAACTACTGCTATACAGCTAATATTTCACCAATGTTTGTTTTTATAAGAGCACCGGTTCTTGTGGCTTTTATGGTGCATTCATGCCAAATGGGAAATTGGAATGTCTACATTCCCAGTGGTAAAAATGAAAGAATGAAGAGAAAATACTTTAAACATCCCACTCCTGTGGCGCAGTGAATGCAGCATCTTCTGAAATCATTTATGTTTTTGTCTTATATATATATATATATATATATATATATATGTTTTATGTTTATTGTTTTTTTTTCCCTAACTCATCTTCCCATCATGTTATGTCCCACACATCAGATAAGAGGACACCTTGCACAACAAAAGAAGATGGCCGGCTTATCAAAGCAACAGGTCTGGGTCCCTTCAGCTGCCAGTAGTGTGGATGAGACGAAGCTGTTGAGCAGGTTGAACAGGTGCAAAGTAGCTCCTTTCCTTCTCAGGCTCACTGTCTTTCATTTCTCTTGCACAACATTTCTGTCTTTGTTTGAACCAGTTTATCTCTCCATGCAGGCTGATGGAGGGACAGTTAAAAAGGGAGCACAAGTAACACAGATGCTTGTTTCAAAGGATGAATGATGTTGAGTCTCAAGAGAAAGGGTTACAAAAAGTATAACAGTATTAACAAGTAATCAAAACTTGTCTCCCATCATCAAACATAGAAACATCCCTCTGTGATCTTTGTGCCGCTTTTCTGTTGTTTTTCTGTACTGTTTTAACTTTTTTGACCCAGCAATAAATCATAACATTGTTTAACAAGAGGGGTTTTCTAGGGAGCCCTGAACCTTCAGGTCCCTGGGCAGGCCATCATTACTCTTTTAATGTGACAGTATCTATGGCAGTTAGGAAGGAGATAGGGAAAGAAAGAAAAAAAAGATGTAGACGAGTGGGTTACCGCCATCCTGAACTCCTCAAACAGCCCAGGCAACATACCATTCATGCAGTCTTCCTGCTCCACTCCTCTGCTCCTATGTAACCGACTCAACTGCTAATAAACCTTGTTGGGCTTTTGCAGACATTCGTCAAATCTTGCAGCTGTTGAAAATCAGGTTTGTACAGAGAGAAAAACAAAGTCAGTATAATGAAACAAGTCAACAGAAACACAATCACAGTTAATATTAAACAAAGAGGCGGCACTGATTTGCAGAAAATAAAAAATGATGCTCTCCTGCTGCTAAAAAAGCATCTATTAGGAAATAACCCTGACACTAAATGGCTTGTCAATTAAATTTGTTCCACAGGACAAAAGTAATTTTACAGGCTCTTCAACTGATGCCTTGTTGGAATCGGTCCAAGTGAAACAGAAACAGAGCAGCATCAGCCACAGAACAGGACAGGCTGGATGATTAAGTCCAACAAGGAAAAGCTCATAAGCCAGAATTTATCAAGCTGCTGTTTTGGTTCAGATCTTCTGTCGGTATAAACATAAAAAAATATCTCAGATCACCAAGAACAGATTCATTTTCTGTCTCCAGAGCAAGAACTAAACATGTAGGAGCGGCTTTCATTTCTAACGCACCAAATATGTGGGGAAAAAACTGCATCAGCCAGTTCTGTTAAATCAAACCTAAAGACTTTCTGTTTAATGCATTTAATTGATTGAACTGATTAACAGGATTTTCCATTTTTTCCTCAAATTAAACATGTAGTTTAAAATCTTTCAGTTCTATGTATATTGACTGATGTTGATGAAAATCGAGCCATACGAATGCATTTTAATCACCTTGCCTTTAAACATAATTTTCTACCTTAAACATCAAAATCACCACAAACTACATCTTCCTTTAATATATCTTCCTCGCCAAAGGAGTAAATAGCTACACCAAACTATGAAGCTTATAGATATGTATATATCTATACACACACACACACGCACACACACACACACACACACATATATATATATATATATATATATATATAACAGTCTTTGTTAAACTGCAACTGGTTAACTTTACACTTTTTAAATAATAACAGCAGGTTAAATGTTGAACTTTACAGGTACTAAATGGCAGCTTTTACCTTCAGATCAGATTTGAGGTGTAAAGTGTAAATCATGGCAGTCATTGGAAATAACTGAATATGTTAATTTACTTTAGAGCAAACACTAGCTTGTGTGAAAGGTTAATAGGGCACATTATTGTTTGAAATGTTAGGATCCTTTCTGTGGTGTTACTTCAGTGGTATTTTATTAACTGTGACCTGAGTTACTTTACAAATTTAGTGTCATTGCTTTTAATAGAAACTTATTCATGTCATATATTATGCTCCAAGGTTTATTATTCATAGTTTTGTATCCATATATTTCTCTTGGACACTAGTCAGAAAGTGATCTGAAATCCTACCTGGCATTTTTATGGCCTGGGTGTGCCAGCAGCAGAGTTGATCTCTAGGTATAATGGCCTGTCATGTCAGTGGTGATTAATAATGATTACCTCAATCAGTGGCTTGCTTATTATCTACAGCCCTACACAAAGCTGTTTGCCATGACATGAGGTATTTAAAGCATTTAGATTTATTTAAAATACACAACACCTGAGCTCAAGTAGGCAAGCCAAGATAAAAACAAACTGTGTCCAACACAGCAAAGCCAACGGTCTATTTGCTCTTCATCGTTGTATAACTTTTTTTTCTCAGCTGTTTCACTCAAATGTGATGGAAGTAAGTTGCAGCTCTTAGAAAGAAGACATAAGGCTTGTCGTTGTTAAAGATGGTTAGGTGGAAGCTTTTACTTTTGTTCCTGTGTAATTATTTTAATTTTGACTGTTTCAAGAGGCCTTTTGAGGGATGATTGTGCACCCTGGAGTGATAACAAGCACAAAAACACAGCGAGGAAAGGGGAGGGGGTGTAAACACCCAGCATGGAGAGTCGTGGAACAATGACTCCTGAGTGAGTCACTGCAGCACATGCAGGTTGATGTTTGTGTTCTGAGCTGTGATCCGTTAAACAGTGATGCTGATGTTCAGACTGGACATCAGCTGTAAGTCTGCAGACATCTGATACGAACATTAGGAATGCCATTATGCATCTCTTTTTTGTAAATTATTTTGAATTAGTACTGCTATTATTCAACTGATCGTACTGGGGTGATGGCATTTAGATAAGCAACTGTTTGACATGCATGTACACTATTTCATGTTGAAAGTAAAGAGGAATTTCTTAAATAACTTAAATGAAGTATTTAAACAAATTGGTTTCTTTTAAGGTTTATTAATACAATCTTTTTTATTCTGGTCTTGTTTTACACTTCAGTTATGTGTACTATAACTTTCACTACAGTCAGGCCAAAGTTTATAAAACCCAGTATCATAAGTCGGGTCTGCACATTACAAAAACAAATGTCTAAATTTAAACTGAACCATATCTAAAACCCAATATATAATAAAGAAAAGCAAAAAGAATGCATGTCACTATCTTTTATCCATTACAAATATTGTATGACTGCATGCATGTACAATCAAAATTTAAACTAAAAAGGCTACGGTCAGATTATTTGTATTTCCTTTTCTTGTATCTTCATGGCTATTTTTTTCTATAAGTAAAATTTCATGCTCTTTGCAAACGACAATATTATACAAACACATGGTGGAGATAACAGGGTGCCCTCTATGAAGCTACATTAAAGACATAAAATAGGATCAAAATAAAAAAATATATATAAATAAAAGAAAATGTAACATTCTACTGTTAGTTTCAACTCATTTAGTTACATTCAACAGTCCTCTAACAAAGCCTCCTTTCAGGCTGCTGCAAACAGTTATTTTAATTTCTCTTATTAATCTAAATGAGCCAGGACATTAGAAAGTGGGTTAAATGGCACCATCCTTCAATGTGACTGAACAGCCGATCTAAAAATGCTTACAAAAACTAAAAATAACTTTTATTAGATGTGGCTGCATACTAACAGCTTAGTGTGTACGTGTGTGTGAAAACACACCATGGGCAGAGTCATCAGTAGGCAGGAGGAAGAAAACAAATTAGTATGAGGTTTTACCAGACTAGATGTACGTACACTACTCTACTCATAACTACCTACATTATGATTTCATTTATCATGTTTTATTTATTTATTTAACCAAAACATGGAGACAGAGTCACAGTTTTTGACCAAACATTTTTTTAAATATCACTAAACTGTCAGAAAACAACTTTTCTTATAGAAAGATTAAAAGAAAGTTGCATATTTATTTTTATAGAGCAAAATCATGAAACAGTTCAAGGAATCTAAAAGAATTTGAGAGTGTAAAACACAAGAGTGCAAACTAAAGTTGGATGCATCAAAAAGCACTGCTCGTCAGTAACTGGGGTTACTGTGGGAAACATTTCTTATGCATTACAAATCAGAGTTACATTTACAAACTACCCTTAAAAGATTTTCTGTGCACTTGAACTTGTCCGAAGGCAATGTCAACTTCTCTGGACTCAGAGGCATCTGGGATAGACCATCACACTTAGAAATGTATGATATGGTCAGACCACTTAGTCTTCTAAGTCTTTTATAAATGGAGCCCATGTTCTCTAGAACTATGATAAAAAGGTCCAATGTTCACTGAGATTTTGTAGCTACATTTTACCTTTATGACATTTTCCATAGATGTCTATACATTATATAAGACAATGCAAAACAGCATTCTACACACATTACAAAAGGAAGAGGACAGTGGACGCTGGCCTGTCTGCAGTTGTGAGATATCTTCCCATAAAGCACATGTGGATGGATCGTTTTTAATCAAAGAATTAGAAGACAATTCTGGACTGTTTGCTTAAAACATGTTTGCAGAATGGTACAAGATAATAAGATTAATTAAATAAACGTTACAAAGAGGTAAAAGCTTTATGGTCAAGTTTTATTTTGTTGTTGCAGGCCTAAAATGAAAAAACAGATGTAATATAATCAAATAAAGGAAATTGACCAAATAAAACATGAAATACTTTGGGGTTCACATTGTTTGCATTAAAACAAAAAGTCAATCAATGTAAGCATTTCTGGATTTATTTGTTAATTGTTATTTTCCATATTATTTTCAGCTTTTTCCTGTGTAGCTGTCATAAGTGACGCTTTCTTTTGGACACTCTGTTATGTTGATGGTGTTGTTTTGACCGTAAAGGAACTCAAAATAAAACCCGTAGCTTTTGGGCCTTCTGTCTGTTGTGTTCATGTAGCTCAGTGTGTGTGCTTGTCTAGTCTATCTTATAACTGACCTTCGCGTCCTCTTCCATACACTCTCGCTCTTAAGTTTTTCTTTTCATTCTCAGGGGTTCCCACCTTAAAGCGGAATGGAGAAGAGGTGGAGAAAAAGAGAAAAGGAAAAACTGAGACCGAAAGGAGGGGTAAACCGGTTCAGCAGGTATGCGGAGGTTTTACCCAGGCTCTCTCGGGCTTGTTGTCACCGTTATTTCTGTGGCGCATGCGCGATGGTGGCAGTTTCCTGCTTTTTAAATGAGTACCTGTGCTACTTTTTGACCCACCTCTGTCGACTGCGTGTATGTGTGTGTGTGTGTGCCATCAGGGATATCTGCCGTTTTTTGTTTTTTGATGTTTTGTTTTGTTTTTACCAAACCAGCCCTCTCACCTACTCCCGTTATTTCGGGACTCCGCGGATGATTCTCGTCATTGCCTGTTGCTCACCTGAGCCGACTCACCTGTCCCGACGCTGGGAGACTTTATTTAAGAGCTAGAAACTAAATTTGGCGAAGGGAAAAGGTGGAAAGGGTTACATAAAACTGGGAGATTATTTGCGAAACAAAAAATATAAGGTGCAAGGAGGACGCAGACAGGACCGTCACCAGTCGTCTTCATCCAACTCATCAGTTTCCTGATTTGTAACTGTTACCTGACTTCAAGTAGGGAAAGCGGTTTCTTCATCCACCAAAAAAAAGGACGGGTTAGCTTGCGACAAATTAAGAATGCCGAGGGCCTTTCTGGTAAAAAAGACGAATGTTTCGCCTGGAAAGCGGAACTGGAGTGAACTCCCTGATCATGAGCGAGGGGACGTCTACATCCCAGGTGAGTCCACGCTGCTGTAATGAGTTATATCTTATTTGTTGTTTGAAACAACGCAGCAATCTAAAGCGAAAGTGGGAATTTACGCTTTTTTTAGTGTTTACGCTATGATCTGAGGGGTTTACGCTGTTTGGGAATCCGCCGGGAATGACGGTGAGGCAGGTGGGGAGGGGTCCAGTAGTGATTGTAACGGGGCAACAAGGGCCACCGAATAACGGGAAACCCAGTGGGCCATAAAGGACGTTCCTGCTTTTAAAGCAAAGATGGGTTGTAAAAAATGTGCTAATGCGCGATTTTAAAGTTGTATTTAACGTTTATTTATATTCAGTATATATATATTTATATGACTCCACGTCACAGGGGTTAGTTTTTTTAATTTAGCTTATGATTTCATTACAAGGAAAGAAAAGAAACTATGACTGCACGAAGGGGACTTTTTCCTTTTTTTTCTCTCCTTCTTTTTATCACGTCCTATCTGGTATTTACCATGGCTGCGGCCTTAAAGCAATCAGAAGAGCCCGTTGCTTTTCTAATCGACCTTCAACCCCTGATTGCAGTATTCTTCCTTGTTCACTTACGCACTGCACCGACTCATAAAACTAAATGGAGGCCTGTTGTAGCCTTAAAGTTAAAGGGTTCTTATTTATCACTTTGATTAGGGAATAATGTGTTTTAGATGTTTAATTTCGAGCTTGTTTTTGTCCTGCGCTTTCAACATTCAGTTTGCTTTCTCATCCTTAAAATAAACGTTATCTATCTTAAGTTATTAACCTTGGCATGAATTAAATTAAGGGCCTGCTATCCTCGTTTACATATCCGAAGTGCAAGCTTATTTAACGGTCAGTGTTTACCCACCAATTTTACATTTAAATGACGAGCTGAGGGAGTCCACCTCTACCCAATAATTCTTTCTCCCCCTTCTTATTGAGAACAATCCCCATTGTTGCCATCGGCGGAGTTTTTATTGTAAGACCACGCCGGTATCAGATAACAAGTAACGGACTACACCCTCGACCTCTATCCCTCTCTCTTACACCCTTCCCCCATCTTTGCCTCTGTGTGTGCCTCTTCCTCCCCTCGTCTCATCACCGTTAACATTTTAATCATTGACTTCTACATCCTCCTGAGAGTTTCAAACCGGAACATTTGGATGAAGTGAAGGAAATGTTATTTTTATGGGGGTTTAAAAACGTGTTAAATGAACCAAGAGTTTTGCTTAAAACATTATTAAATAATTTCAAGATGGGAAAATGGGCAATTTTAGACTTTATCCAACTCCAGTATCCTTTTGGCAGCATTTTACGGACTTTAAACCGCACAAAATACTATTTCCCTCGATTATTTTTGTCAGATTAAGGCGCAACAACACTCTACAGAAAGATAATAATTTTAGGAACTACTGACTGTAAATGAAAATATATCACAATCAATGCAAATACCCAACTTGTCTAGAATTTTCTCTTAAAAGATAACATTGAGCACCAGTGCGTAATTACGCATAGTCACTCTTCTTAAACCCAGCAACGGTCTCAGCTAGTTTCTGGTATGTGCCGTTACTTGATGTACCTGCCTGGTGTGTATTCGTGTGTGTCCTCTTACACACACACACACACACACACACACACACACACACACACACACACACACACACACACACACACACACACACACCAACCGAAACACTCACAAGGAGTGGTATGATAATTGCCTCAAAGTCAGGCGTGTTGCATGCTTTTATGAGATGCAAAATACCATCGGTTTGGACAGTTTTCTCGTTGTATGTATGTGTGTGGGGTTTATTTTTAGCTCATAATCCACAAACATGTGCCAGGACCTGTTTCTGATGGGTCATCAGTGAGAAATCAGCCTGTGTTGAGTTTAAAGGTTTATCCCTTCTCTTTGTTTCCAAACACAGAACTGGTGTATTTATAAAGTTGTACATTGTTTTGTAGAATATGACAAACATAATATCTATAGGTTGATTCAGGTGGAAGGTGCATTTCATTTGATGTCACATGGATAGGCAAGGCAGTTTATTTGTATAGCACATTTCATGTACAGGACAATTCAAAGTGCTTTACATAAAACAAAGACATTACAGATATTTAAAAATAGTAAAAGGCATCAACACATAATCACAATAAAATAATAAATTACATTAAAATGATTATGAGGATAATGGAAATAATACTGACCAAAATAATTCTGAAACTTCAAGCCGCTTAAAACAAATAAAAACATTTCCCATATACAGTTTCTCACAGAAGTGAGTACACCCCTCACATATCTGCAAATATTTTATTATATCTTTTCATGAATCAATAGAAAGACTATAGAAATGAAACTTTGATATTCTGTATGTCAAAGTTTAATTTTTATAGTGTTGACCCATGAAAAGATATAATAAAATATTAGCAAAAATGTGAGGGGTGTACTCACTTCTGTGAGAAACTGTATATATAATCACTTTTAGGAGGAAGTTGCATGTCATGCTATCCTATAAAAATGTTCTCTCATTACTTTACAATAATCACCATAGTCTTTTTGGTTTGGCTAAAAATGGTAAATATATATATATATACATATATATATATATATATATATATATATATATATATATATATATATATATATATGCACAGACCCTCAAATGTAACTTCAAGCTAGTGTCTCAACAACATATATAAATATATATAAAAGCCTCAGAGCAGGCGAGATCACAATATGGCGCCAAACAAGCAGACATTTCACGTTAACTTCACAATTCACATTCACACAATATGTTTCTTCACAAGTTAATTTGTACTCCAAAACATTTGCTGGCAGACCTCATGTTTAGTTTTGAATGATAATGCAATCAGCCATGTCACTTTTTGGACAGAACCACTTTGGATATCCATTTATGTAAGCATATAAGCTAAGCTATGCTAAGCTAACTCAAGACAGATAAAATATAGATCTATGCTCTTTTGCTTGTTATGCTAAGAAAACAAATAAATAAATTTCTTAATATATTCAAGCATTCCAGTAGAAGCATTTTACCAGTCAGCTTTAATTATGTTACTGGGTTAAATGGACAGGTTTCCTGTGCATGTGCTAAAACTGCTGCAAGGTTAATGTTTAGGTGATTGGACGAAAGAAAATGTAACGGACCCTATGAAAAGCCTGCAGCAGCAAACACTGCACCTTTAGCAAACACACACACAGGCTCACAAACAATGACACTTACTCCATGTTTAATAAAGTCACTGATTATTGACTCCTTTCTTTTTACAATGTAAAGTATAAAAATAAACCCTAAAGAGCATGTAAACTTGATTCTTCCTCTTTCCCCCTTTTTCCCGTCTCACTTTGTCCGCAAGTGGAATCCTTGGGTTATTTTGAAGCCCCTCAGCATTTTCCTCACAAACACACACCCCATTCATTGGTGAGGGGACAAGGAGGGGTGAGCAAACAATACAAGATGAGATTAAATGTCTAGCTTGCAGCAGTCACCACAGAGACTATCACCACACAGGAGTAATTAAGACAGATTTTAAGAGTCACTTGTGAGCTTGAAAGATTTCAGTTGTGTCAGTAAATACTTAAGTTATCTTTCTCTTATTAAACACCTTGAAATGAAATACAAGCAATACCCAATAATAATTTAGTCAGACCTTAACTGCTAGCAGAAAACACTTAAACTCCGCTGTAAAACTCATTTAAGGATGGAAAGAATAAGAGGAACAGCATAGGTTAGATAAGTGGTTCTCAAACTGGGGGTCAAGAGATAATTTCAGGGGGTCGCCAGATAATCGTAAAAAATATATAGCCTACGTTTATTGAATAAATTTGAAATATTTACCAGGGCTGTCAAAATTAAGCCATTAATGAAGAGATAACTATTTGAAATTAGCAGCTTATTTTTTTAACACATTAATTTATAAAAAACAAAGTACATGTCATACTTAAAATCAAAATTTGACATTATCGCCGTAATAGAAGCTGATTTTGGGCATGTAAGTACCTTGCCAGAGTGGTGAACCACTAAAAACCGTTTTTTTCCTCATTTATGAAGATTCTGACAGTTTTCCAGCCTTACATTTACATCACTAAGTCGTTACATGGGGATGGGGGACGCAAACACCAGTGTATCTCGGGGGTCGTGGCTCAAAACATTTTGAGAACCACTCGGTTAGATATTGGCCAGACTAAGATGGTTTGGGCCTGTGTAGAGGAGTTGGGGTAGAGAATATATTGGTATGGAAGGATGCTGAGGTTTGAACTTCCTGGCAGGAGGAAGGCCAAAGAGGAGATTAATGGAAGGAGTGAAAGAGGACATGAAGTTAGTTGGTGTAAGAGGATGCAGAGCACAGGGATAGATGTAGGAAGATTATTGACTATGGCAACCCCTGAAGGGGGCAGCAGAAAAGGAAAGAGAAGAAGAAAAAGAAAAAGAGCTTCCTGTAACGTACCGCTCCTACAAACAGCAGCGGGGACATATTACAAAAAAACTTTGTCACTTCCTGATTGGTTTTAGTCAACGTCTTCACTTGGTTAGGGTTGGAAATCAAAACTACTTGGTAAGGGTTAAAAAACATCATGTTTAGGACTAATATGCACTGTTTTTACAACACTACATTACCTTCATGGACTTCTGCAGTTGCTCTCACATTCCTAGAAGGTGCATATTATTCAAAACATAATTATAGGTCATATCTACCTGCAGGAAAAACACCACTTGTACAAAAGTTTTCTATTCATTGAACATGCAAGAAGCTTTTATTAGTGACCACTGAATGGGCATCATGTTTATATCATGTTTATATGTTTACTTATATCCTAAAATATAAGAAGATTATGTAATGTATTTCAAAGATATGTTGCTTTATGTTTAGCAGCTACTTATTTTTATTTTTAATTACTATAAAATTAATGTGACAACAAAAATAATGACTCCTTTTAGGGTAAAGCCTCAGCATTTTTATAATTATAACAAAAATGTAATTATAAAACCAAATGTATGTAAACGATGACTATTTTCCCATTTATTCCTTGATCAGATTAATAATAAGCAGCTTGCGTCTCTATAAAACCATTCATTGGTTATAGAGATGTTCTGTGAGTGGCATTTCTTTACCAAATGTACTGCTGAGGCAACACAGACCAGTCTGTGTCTCAGCGTACCGTTAACTCTGCAGGTTTACAGAGCGGCTGTTATGTCCTCTCATCTTTAAAGCTCGCTGTTGGGCCTCATTTGCATCTACATTTGGGTTTTATCTGATTGGGACTCGGCAAACTCAACTGATTCGTTGTTTTCACTGAGGTCAACTACACCTGCCTTTGGGCTAGCTGAACACACACACCTGCACGCCTGTTCTGTATATTGTACTGGTGGTTCAATGGTTTCTTTTTCTGTCTCCCCCTCTCTGTCTCTCACACGCACACACCGGCCCTGTGGAGGTGGATTGTTTGAGGAAGGTACAGAGCTGGTGCTGCAAGACTGTCTGGTCAAACAAGTCTAACTGTAATGGTGATGTCTTTGTGCGTTTATGTTTCTAGGCATGTGTGTGCGTGCAAAATAAGTCACACTAAACAATAGGCCAAAGAAGAGCACACCCACACCCTCACACAGGAGTACAAGCACATATTCAACTCTGCATGTTTGCCAATTTAGCGATTGTGCAAATATAAAGTGGTGCACGCTGCCTGCTGGTTGTGAAACTCAGTAGTGTTATAATTTTCTCCTCTCCTTCTATTTTCTGCCCCACCTTTTTCTGTTTGTCTCTCTCAGTTGTAAAACCGTATTTAAATTAATAATGTTGTGTGGTGGCAGGATGAAGTTAATGAAAAATACTTGATTTCTTTCTTTTGTTGCTCAATTGTTTTTGATGGTTTGTTGGTGTCAGCCTGCAGTATCATCCCTTGTTGATCCCACCTTGGAAAATGGTAGATAGTTGGTTGTTGTTATCTCTGTAAATGTGAATAAAACTTCTTGAAAAAACTCACATTAACTCTTCCTATCAGTTTAGCAGAACTAAAAGTGTTAAATTTAAAGCTATCGTCTAATCATTAGTAATATTTAATTTATATTGCACAGGAAGATGCACCCAGTGAACTGACAATATGGATGAAAATATTTATAAATATATTTTTTTTCCCCGACTCTCCAGTCTCCATCTTCCCTCAGATGGAAGCTGAGGCCAGCCCTGCCGAGACTGTACCTCTCTGCCTCAGCAAACACGCTCTCTCTGACACACGTGCCGAGCTGCCATCCAGCACGGTCCTCGGCCGACCTCGGAGCCTATCAGGTTCACCGGAGGAGAAGTCAGGCATCAGGAGGAGGTCGCAGGGCGCCTCCACATATGTACGATCCAAAATCAAGGTAAAAAATAAGTTGTGAGCGGCAGAACTTTGTACCAGATGAGTTAAAGTTGTTTTTTTGCAAAACATTATTTTGCATTCCTAAAATTGCTTATTCAGTAATACACATTAGAAAATCCTTCATAGGGAAATCTACAAGGGCCTGTTGGTTCATTTTTAAATTTAATCAGCCTAAAATTAATTACATAGACAGTTATCAGCTTGTGAAATATTGATTTAATAACAAAGGGATTGAAATTAGGAAAATATTGACCGTGACATTAATTAAAATTAAAATCTTAGACATTAACTTTAGTGTGAATCACTTTTCTGTCTCCCTCTCTCCATTTCAGGTAACTACAGGAGAGTTACCCGATTCCCGTCCTCGCTGTCTTCCTCCCATTCCCACTTCACCTACTTCAACCCCGCATGATGCTATGATGCCTGCTGCCCCAAAGCCAGCCCCTACCCCTTCTGAAATGGTTTCTATGGTGACCGGATCATCAGGTCAAACTCAAAATACATCCTCAGCAACAACAGGAGGGTTTGTGTGTCAGGTAAGTCAGTGAGTTTAGAGGGACAAGTTGAATAATTTCAAGATTACATACTAGAAGCGTTTGACACCCATCTGCTGGTATTTTTTAGCTTCTTTTCCATTGCTTTGTGTATTAACACTTTTAAGATGCAGGGGTTCTTTTGTAAAGTAAGAAAAGGATTTCTAAAGAGATGTAGTTCAGGACTCATTACTTACCAGTAAAAACAGCCACATTTTTATTAGATTTTTTTTTTTTTTTTTTTTTTTATCGGGAATAGCGCTTCTTTTCTTGGTTCCATATATTTGATTTCAACCATTGTGTTAACTCTGAAATGCACTGATAATTTTACCAATTTTCTGTAAATGTGATGTGTTCAGATCTGCCAGAAGACTTTCCAGTACCAGCGCATGTTAAACAGACACATCAAGTGTCACAATGACACCAAGAGACACCTGTGCACCTTCTGTGGGAAAGGCTTTAATGACACTTTTGACCTCAAGAGACACGTGCGCACACATACAGGTAACCATGCAGTTTTACATCCACGCACGTGCACAAACACAGAAGCACACAAACACTCATGACATTCTTTCAACTTTCATTCAGGTGTCCGTCCTTACAAGTGCACCCTCTGTGACAAGGCCTTCACCCAGCGCTGCTCGCTGGAGTCCCACATGAAGAAGATCCACAGCATCACCCTGAAGTACGCCTACAAGGAGCGACGCAACAAGCTGTACGTCTGCGAGGAGTGCGGCCACACGGCGGGAACTCAGGACGCGCTGCAGATCCACCTCCACACGCTTCACCCCGACAGTCCCCTGTTGAAGGGGAAAGGTGCGAGGAAGGCTGGAGGTGCAGCGGGAGGGCCTGTAGAAGAGTCCACGCCAGGTTCTCCACAGGAAGCAGATAGTGACGATACCACTGGATCAGCTGGGCAGTAGAAGAGGGGAAAGAGGCTAAAAGAGACCATGAATGAAGCAGGGATGTGTTAATTCACAAGGATAGAGATAAAGAGCCAGGATGTATAACGAAAGGGGCAGAAAATCTCTTGTATTTACTGTACATATGTATATATTTCTGAATTTATGTGCTTGGATTTGGGCTTTTAGTGTATATAACTAGTGTTAATGTGATAATTAATCAAGTAAGACTAAATCTGTCCAAGATGAGCCAAAACATTATGACTGTCCCTGACTAAAATATCTCGTGGCATGAACTCTGTAAGGAGCCAGCTATGTATTATTAGGCACCAAGACATCAGCAACTGTAACTTGTGATGTGAAGGCACTGTGGATCAGATTTGATTATTAATGTACTGAAACAAAGTCTTGGCAGTAGTTTCTAAAGATTTAACACTTTCTAGAAGCTACCAAGTTGCCTGGTTGCAACGGTTTGTCCACCTGCCTATTTATCCAACATCCAACCATCCGACCAAAGGAAAAAATTTTCTTTTTTATTTGTTTTCAGTATAATAGCTCACACTGTTTTAGCTCATCTGTGTGTTTCTTTATGGGACTTACATGTTGGCTTACCTGTACAGGAAAAGAGATGCATTTTCTATAAAACAAAACAAAACAAAACAAAAAAAGAAAGTACTTTATTCATTAAAGGGAGTAATATATTATGCAAAACTGGCTCATTTTGTCATTAAGTTTGTTTTTAATATTACAGCCACTGTAAATTGGTTTATTGTGTCTTGTGAGCAGATGTGGTTCAAGGCTAGAGGAAGAATCTCAGGAGAAAGATTATTACATTTAATCGGGAAACAGTTTTAAACAAAGAAAAAACTTAATCATAAACCAAATATAATAAATGTAAAGTCAGAAATATTAGTACATATTTTATTTATTTATTTTGGACCTCTGGTGTTTTAGTGTATTTATATTAGCAAGAACTCTGGGAATTTGTGAATACCTGGATTGTAAACATTTTATTTTTTTTTATGGAACAGTCGAATCTTCATTTATTCTCATGGTCAGAAAGGTATTTTTAGATCATTTTTTAAGCATTTTCTAGAAACGAACTCCGCCTGAACGAAATTTGGCACAAAACTCCTTTTTTAAAACCGTCATTGAATTGTTTTCATCTGCAATTTCTGTATATAATAAAAACAAAATGCATTTCACTCATTGTTGATCCACTGGGAGGTGGAAGTCGGGACAGTTGCATACTGAAGGATTATATGTACCACACTCACATGCCAGTGGAAACATCCTAACTTTTCCCTAGAAAGCCTAAAAACATATATATTATTTTTTAAATAAATTTCCACAAGAATTCTTACAACTTGTTTATTGAACATTCAATTTAGACAAAAGAAACCAAATATTCATTGAGGGTGAAGTATAATGATGTAAAGATCATTCCAACAATTAAATCACATGATTACTCTGTTATCTAACTTGTTGCCTACAAATGCGGTCTATGCTCAGACAAGTCATCGTCCAGGAAGCCACCCAGTGGATGCTTAACTCTTTCTGCAGCATGAGTCAAGTTCCCACTGAGCAATAAACATTTCAACATCATGTCTCCCCTTTAGCTCCAACGCAGACCCGGATTATCATGGCCATACTTGATCTGGTTTTAGACTTATTTGTTTAAAAACATATAATTAGACATTTTAAAAAGTGTACAGAGGAATTAGTCTAATTTGAACGATACCCCTGTGTTTAAAACGTCACTGTTATTTCTGAGTATTAACAATGAGTCAAAGCTAATTCAAGGCTCAGACTAAAAATCTGCTAAACTTTTCCTTCTTAACTTTTGAATAGCTTTAAATATGACTTTTAAACTAGACATCTAAAGACAAATCTGTGCATTTTAAACCTCATCTCATTAGATATCTTCATGTATAAAGCATCCAAAGTTCTCTAGTTTAAGTATGATGGAGTCAATTTAGGACTGTAAGGAAAGATCTTCCATAAGAGAGAAGCAAACCAGGACGAAAGTTAGATCAGGATGTGGAGGGGACATCCTCTGATTGATAGCTTTTTTTGGTTCTCAAACTACATGTTCAAAAGTCCCTGGACATGATGTTTAAGCCAAATGGACCCTAAAATGTTCTGTTTTGGGTGTCTGCTAAATGAATTATAAAGAATTCTATAAAGACAAAAAAGTCAAGTTATTTAAAGCATATCTACAGTTTACAAGTCTAGAGAAGAGACTTATTTTAAGAAAAATCAACATAAGGAATACCTTCATTGTGACTCTGCAAATCTGAGGAACTCTGCTAGAGGATCATGAAACAGGTAAAGATCACGCGTATATATTTTCACTGTTATTGAATTCTGGTGACTGTGAAGAACACAAAATATGATTTGTATGATTCATCAGATTAATCAGTGACTCCTCATGGCCTGTGGATGGTGGCATCTCCAGCCTGCAAGAAAATCTTCCCATTAGGATAGAAAATTTTCAGCACAGGATAGAAGTGATTATTCAGAACAACTTTGAACTCCTCCCTCTAAGAGAAGTTAACCTAAACTATGCCAGCAAAATCCCAGCATGGCAAAACAGAATCCAATAGGAGCCAAGTGTTTAGGTTTTTCCTTTAATTTTCAAAACATCTGTACATCAACAACTGTAAGTGAAACTATAAATCTAATGCAGTCACTTATACTGAAGTACTAGTGTTTAGTAAGTTTGGATTTTTCTTAGTTTTTTGTTAAAGTAATCGTGTGTTTGTTACACCTTCAGTTCTGGCTTCAGAAACCGTTTTCTTTCACACAACCTCTTTGTTTTGCTGTCGTTATTCCCTCATTATGTTGCCTTTCCCCAGGCTTGGGGCTGTGTGTGTGCACATGTGTGTGTGTGTGTGTGTGTGTGTGTGTGTGTGTGTGTGTGTGTGTGTGTGTGTGTGTGTGTGTGTGTGTGTGCGTGTGTGTGCGTGTGTTTAAGAAAGGTAGAGGCTGCAGCTGGGTGGGTGAGGTTGGATTCCTGATCTCTGTCAGGTCTTGTTGGAGGATTCCAACACTCACTTCAGCCTGAGGACACACAGAAAAAGATTCAGATAACGGTCATGAAACTTAAACACTCTGTATAAAAGAAAATGAAAAGTCATGGTTCTTCTTGTTGTTTTTTAAACACCTTCCACAGGTATTTCTAAATAATTAAGGCTGACAGAGAAAAGTAATATATGTAAATATATAGTATATATCTAGGTTTATTTATTTATTTTTCTACATGTCTCCATAAGATCATTTCAAGTTATCTTTGGTTCATTACGATTTCTGTGACACAGTCTTTGATTCTAGCCCTATCATGAGGCTGAAATTGTGGTTTTGCTCATAACTCATATTTGGATTTCTTTTTGTTAATGTTTTCTGCTTTGCTCTCTATGAGGTTTTCAGCCATCATCATCATGATCATTGTGATTTTATAATGCATTTGCATGATTATAAGCATGATATTGCTGTTTGTAATCACAAACAAGAACAATTACTTTGCCCTTATGAATGTTTTCTGGGTGCTACTTTTATTTCTACATCATTATCACAGAATATGCAGTACTCCACAGATTTGTAGAAAAATGATCAACCGTTAAAATTGTGAAAATAAAAGAAGCTTAAATGATTTATTTCCCTCTCAATGTTTGCTTATTTGTGCAAATGTTGAGGTCCTATTGGTCCATTTAATGTATCCCCTGAACATTATATTTGTACTCTTAATAAGAGGCCTATATTTTTACCTGCATTAGGCAAAATATCAAGACTCAGATTGGAGATATCAAAATGGGCCTTGAAAAAATTAAACAATCAATCAAAACTTTATTCGTATAGCACTTTTTAAACAGAGCTTTTTAAAGTGCTTATACAATACATATAATAAAAACAAGACACATTTAAGCAGACATAAAACAATAATGTAGGCAGGTAATTTTAAACAAGACAAGAAGATTTAAGACATGTAAAAAATAATAAAATCAATTAAGACGAGCTACAAACAAGCACATGTTGAGAAAGTTACTAAGTGGAAAGATAAAATGATAAGTTTTTAAGTGTATTCAAAGACACAAGAGTTCGGCAGATTTGCAATATATTCCATATAAAAAATGCATAAAACTGACAGCAGCTTTTCCTTGAGTAGTTTTGACTCTGCAGGCAGAAAGCAAATTTTAACCTGATGATCATGTCCTCCTTTTGGAGAAACTGGGGATAAGAAGATCTGAAACATGTATTGCTCCTAAATCATTTAACACTTTAGACCAACAGCAGTATTTTAATCTTTATTTAAGAGAGCCAGTGTAAAGGTTTCAGAATCTGGAAAGATAGGATCTTGGTTAAGAATTGAGCACCGGCGTTGACTTGACTGATTTTTTCATCAGATTTTTTTTTATTAAATAATCCCATCTACACATGAAAATTAGTCGTTTGATTCTTAAAATACTCTTGAGGTGATAGTATGACAGATTCTCTGTATTTTCTACATTAGTAAAAAAAATAAATAAAAAGGAAGTCCCATATGCTGAGAGGGTCAAAGGTCAGTAGTCCACTGTTATGCAAATTTTAGATGCTTCAACACACCTAATTTAAATTAATGGATGATTAACAGGGTTGCACAGAACTTCATAAGATGTTGGGGAGATTAATTTAATTTAAACCGGGTGTGTTAGATCAGGGAAATATCTAAAACAGGGGTCTCCAACTCCAGTCCTAGTGAGCTACTGTCCTGCAGGTTTTAGATGTCTCCTACTACAACCACCTCTGCACAAGCCCTTTCATGACCCCGTGATTTGAGTCAGGTGTGTTGTGTCAGGGAAAACTCCAAAACCTGCAGAACAGTAGCTCACGAGGACCGGAGTTGGAGATCCCTGATTTAAAACCTGAAGGACAGTAGCCCTTGATGACAAGAATTGGACATTCCCTGTCAAATCGCTGATTTGCTTGAAATTGTTAAACGGATTAGCAACCAAACTTGTATAGCCTACAGCTAAAATTACTAGCACTAGATAAACGTCCCAGTAAAAGAAAGTTTTGTTGGTACAATAATATGTAACACCTATAATCTATCCCATCTAATAAGTTTTTACCTCATCATACATCTTGTAGTTTTTATTTTGTTAATGTTGTGTGGTGGGGCAGAAAGAAAGACTTGGCTCCTCCTGTTTTAGTGGGTTGGTGAAACAAGAAAATGAAAGAAAACAATTTCATGTTATATGACTGTTGTGTGCTGCTGTACTAAACAAAGACTTGTATAAGAATTTTTTAGAAAAATAAGGTAATATCGCTATAAGACGTCTTAAAATGTCACAATTTGACTGTTTTGTAAAACTACCGAATTTTTAAGACTGTCCATTTTATTTTTAGATGTTTTTTGTAACACATCGTCCTGCTATGGCAACTTTCGCCGCTAGGTGTCCCTGTTGAGCTTCCGGCTCTGTGTCGCTGCGTCCTGTAGGTCATGTGACCGATGTCAACAAGGAAGTTCTCCTTGTCTTTGAATACAAGGCGCCAGCAGTAGCTGTAGATTCACAACTTAAAAGGTAAGAATTGTTATCAGACTAAGAAGCTATTTACTTTATTGCTTTATTTACTAAAACTCTGTGTATATATTTCTACTTCTAAGCTTAGTAATTTATTTGGGAAAACTTTTACCACCGATAATTCTGTTAATGTTAGCTTTTGTTGCTAAGTGTCGTACCAAGTTGGCTGGTTGCGTCTTTATTTAATATTTTGATGATGCGATACGTGTAATTCTGCCAATCTACCGATTAATTTCTCCTCTGTCAGCGCCACCGGGATGCCCTCTTCGGAGCCGGTTCAGCTGGGTCGGAAACTCGCCCTGCCATCCTGCCCGAACCCACTCTTTCTTCAGTGGCTCACCGAGCTCCGGGACGAGGCGAAAGAGAGGGGACTGAAAATCCAGCACACCTACCAGAAGGTAAACACCAACAAAGGTGTTGTGGTTAGATTGGTATCGTTGTAAGAGGATCTCTGTCGTCAGTAGCTGTGAGATCAATCTCAGGGAGCTCATAAATGCGTTTGATAAATATGTTTAATATATGAAAACATTGTAATTTTGTCTTATTGTACTGACATCTAGTCCTTGTTCTTGTTGCTCATAACATAAAAGGGAAACGGGTTCAGATGTTGACTTTTCCCATTGTGTGTAAAGAATTTTTATTAATTTGTTTACTGTTTTGACTTCAACCCCACTAATGAGTTTTCACCACATTTTTATTAAATGAGAGCCAATTCCCAAAGTAAAATCAGACAAGATAAGAGATTAGATAATGTGTTTGATAATACCTATAATTTTAGTTATGGTTGGGATGCATAGTATTCAAATCATTTTAAAGCAAATGTTAGAAAAAGGAAAAATGGAAATGCAGTAAAGTTTTGGTGTCATTATGTCATTTTTAAAAAACAGATGTTTTTTTTTCAGGCAATCAGCTCTTTGAGTAAATATCCATTACCACTGCAAAACGCCAAAGAGGCAAAAATTCTCCAAAACTTTGGAGACGGCATCTGTAAAATACTGGATGAAAAACTGCAGCGATACTACAGAGAGAACGGTGAGAAACAGCTGGATAATATATGTTGATTTAAGTTATACTGCATAACACCTGATAAATTAAAGAAGAAAACTGAAATTTTTTTTTAGATTATCAAGAGGAGCCTTATACTCATAAAGCTCTTCTTGGCAAAGAAAATTTGTTCGACACAACACAGCCGCTAACCATCATTCTGTTTGTTACAATACTGGAACGAGAGAACTTAAATAAACAATGAAAATTAAGTTGTTGTTCATTTAAGAGTTAAATGTTTTATTAAATACTTGATGAAATGTTCATATTAAAGAAAGCTGTTTCCTTTGTACCTTCTTATGCAAAATAAACTCCAAGTATGCTGAAAATAACCAGATCACAGGTGGTTATGTCTCCTCGTATTAATCTCTTTTTTACCTCTGCATCAGGTGCCAACGCTCCCATTCACTGCCTCCCGAAAGGAGGGCCCCCTCCTGACAGAACACGCAACAACAACAACCTGGCGCCCTCCAGAAAGGTTAAAAAGGCAAACTTAGGACACTTAAAACACATTTTACAATTTTCTTAATGTACAACTGGAGTAAACCACTTTGATGTGAATGTTGGGAGACACTGACACATGGTATTATGTGAGCAAAATAGTGTCAATTGTCTTATTATGATAAAAAGGGAGGCAAGGACATTTTTCTTTTAATCAACATTATTTTTATTCATTTACTCGTATGACAATGGCAAAGTAGATAAATCAATCTTTTTTTTATCATAATGTGAATATGTCAACAAAGCATTTATAAAAGTTGTACTATATCAGGAAAGTAGAAATGATTTATTGATTGTTTAAAAGCCAAAGTCTGAGCTGTAACATTCTTGTGTGATTCATTTTCCCTTGTAGAAGAATGCTGCAGGTGATGATGGGAAGGACGGAGGAGGAGGAGGAGGGAAGAAGAAGAAGAAGAGGGAGTATGTGCCCCAGAAGAGATCTGGGGGATATGCTGTATTGCTTACTCTTTACAGACATTTACAGGTACACTCTTCTTTAGTAGAGTTAGCTGAAATGCTTCCATGTGTTGTGGTCATCAATCAAAACCAGTGTTTGCCACAGATTCCAGGTAGCAAAGGTTACATGTTTAAGCTGGAACTTCAAGCAGAGGCTCAACATCTCTGTGACAAATCTTTTACTGTGGTAAGTGTTTTCACTTAAACTCCTGCTATAGAGACTTCTGTCAGCATGTCTTCTTGAACTAAACATTTTATTTTGTGTGTTATTTTTGTTCTGACTGTTGGCAGCCTGATCTTGGCAGTAAGTACACTGCCTGGTCCTCAGTCAGCACTCTGATCCAGAAGAACTTGGTGATTAAGACTCACAGTCCTGCAAGGTGATTAAAATAAGTCTAGTGTGTGATTTCTATTCATCTCTAAACCTCTACATGTGTTAACCCTATGAAGCTCCTGCCTTTCATTGTTAGTGGAACATTATCATCTCTACTGGCATTTCTTTGAGATCAAATCCAATCAAGTTTTATTTATAACGCACTTTTCATACAAAAAGTAGCACAGAGTGCTCTACACAAACACACAACTAACAGTTTTAAAAACACACACCTGATCATAATCTCTTTCAGATGCACTCATGCACACACAACATTAATCTCCCCCCTTCTCTCTATCGCTTTAACTGAATATTATGATGGTAATAAACATCTGGCTTGACACTGCTGTGAGGAAACGAGGAGTCCAGCATTAATGTGAGCCGTATTAAGTTACAGATGCAATGAAAGATTTTCTGCTGCCGTTAGCCGACGCAGACATGCTCAGCTGGGAAAATAAGAGGAACTTGAAATATGAAGTGATCATAAAAATCGCAGTGCATTTGTCACTGAGTGGTAACAAAAGAGTTATATAAATCAAAACTTATTAATAGGGTCTGATATATTTTTTTTAAATTTAACTTTAAAGGTGCACTACTGAACTTTGGTGTATTTTCTGTGTATTTAATCAGACTGCTTTTATTTTAACCTAAAAAAACTATTAAAAAAAGGAATAAATAAAATAGCTTACTAACAAATAACAAGACAAGTAAACACTAATTTGATCTTAGTGCTGTTACTGTGCACTGCAGCAACCTTTACACTTGTGTAGTTGACACTGTGCTCATCAGCTCAACTTTGAGCACAAATCTTTGCTTCTTTTCTTTTAAAAAAATGCAACAAGATCAAATGTATAGCAGAAGGTAAATCATGTGATGCAATACTAAATGAACAATAAAGAGGGAACACAGGGAGGAACTGCGTATTACATTACAAAGAGGATGTCAGTTCATTATAAATGTCCAAAGTTCAGATGGCTTTCTTATTTATTAGGCCATTAAATGCTTCATAGCACCATTTCAGTTTAGTGTTGTGTATTGGGTATTGTATGTGACTTCTTACATTTATGAATGTAATATTTAGCATACAAAATAGAAAAAAAAACTTCTGAAAGGATTTTTTCTTTTTTCAATGTAAGTCTTATCATAGAAAAATAAAACAAATCTTTTTCTTTTGAGCAAACGACACACCAGAATGACGTTTGTGCCATCTAGTGGTACAAAGTGGTATTACAGGAAAATTTGTTTTATTCTGAAAGTATCTCAACTCAACCTTTGTCACATACTAAAGACTTTTTTATAATAATATCATGGGTGTTGCTTTTTACACCTGTGTTCTAGCTATATATCTTAAAAAAATGTTCTTAACATTATATATGTACCAATAAACCATGAAACATTTTCAGTATAAAAGAGAAATCCTCATTTGCAGATTACTACCTCCAGCATGGTGAATATTAGATGTAGTAGGCCAAAGAACTTGGCATGTTTTTAAGTCACCATGTGTTTACATTATATTACACATTATAAATCCCGTCCAGGTTTTGATTATATTCTGGATATTATGTTTACATGGATTATAAAAAAAACCTGGTTTTATGTACAGCTGAGTTTAATTACTCATCCTCTCAGCCACCTTGATCTATACCTGCAGAGAATGATGAGGACTTTACATGCCACAATATCCTGGTTTTTATAGTTTTTTTTTAAGCAGCTGTTTGTCAGCCCTGCAGCAGTGATGATGTTGACTCTGTCTTTCAGGTTTTCCCTGACAGAACAAGGTCTGGCTTTGGCCGAGCGATTGGCATCAGTAGAGCAGGAAACTAAGGATGGTCCAGAGGGGGATAGGGAGGAGGTCAGAAGTGAGGGAGAGGAGTTGGAGGAGGATGAGGAAGGGGTAGTTGATCTTACTGAGAGTGGTGAGGATGAAGAGGAGGAGCATCCAAGACTTACAGAAAGAGCTGCCTGTGGCACTCAGCCCATAAGTTGTGAGGATCAGTGTTCATTAGGAAAACTCCCGAATGTACAGACGACAAGCAGGAAGCCAGGCGGAGAACATCTTCTGCCTGGAACATATGAGATTATCCTCTGTGTTGACTTCATTGAAACCACTGGGTAAGAAACGTGTCTGCTCATCTGTGCAGGACCATGCAGTAATCATGCATGTTAAACTGCAAGTTTATGTCCATAAGTTTCATTTTTATGCTGGTCTGTTTGTGCAGCGGCAGCCACCACCGCAAGCAGGAGCTGGTCAAAGAGCTTCAGAGAAACGGAGTTAACTTCGACATCAGGAAACTTAATGTTGGAGACTTTCTGTGGGTGGCTCGGGAAAAGGTCACACCTGTTCCAGGTAACACACGCGAGGAGACAAACCACATAAAAAAATGTACATGCCTTTGAACACGTTCTACGTGTTCTTCAGTAAAGAAGAAGACAAGGAACTAGAACAGCTATACTTCTTCATACATTACTTATAGTGATTGTAGCAAGGTTTTCCTTCTACCATAATTTATATTAACACCATAGTGAATACAAATTATAATAATCATATTATTGTGCAGATCAGAGGTGAAGCACAAAGAAACACAATGTGACTGATGTGAAATCAAACCAATAAGAGCAAATGATTCATATTTACAGTGACAGTGTGATGGCAGGTCTGGTTGCTTTTTGAAGTCTTTTTGCAACATAGTGGTGTGTTATGTTTCATAAACACACACACAAATCACTCATAATGTTAATGTATGCTGCGTGGACATAGTATAAAAAAAAAACTTTTGTGCATTTTTATTTTCCAGGTCAGCTGCGAGCTCCCACAGGCAAAGAGCTCGTGCTTGATTACATAATTGAGAGGAAGAGGATGGACGATCTGTGTGGTAGCATCATTGACGGGCGCTTCAGAGAACAGAAGGTTTGTGTTTTCATACATTTTTATTTAGTTTTATTCATTTAAGGTACCACCTTGTTTAATTTTAATAACAATAATATGATAATAATATTTTTTTTTGTCTTTGTTTTTAGACTTTTTGGCCAAAAAATGCTTCAACTTTTAAAGAAAAATTCAAAGTAAAATTTTAGTTGCTTATTTAACTGCAATTTTTTTATTAATCTTTTGTGTAAATTTTAACATTTTATGAAACTGAAATAAAAAACTTAGTGGAAAAATTGTAATGTAAAAGATAATGTAATGCAGTCTTCAAATTTTTATGGTAATATCTGTTAAAAACCTTACCCCGTTCACCTATACTGACGCCCCTTAAAGGTGCAGCATGTAACAGAATCTTAATGAAAATGTAATAAAGCATACAAACTGTTTCTGTTGGTATCTAATCCTTTACTAAAATATCTGATATGTTTTTATTCTCTTAGAATGAGCCATTAATATCTACTTGCTATCAGTCTGCACACATGGCAGCAGCTGTAGTTGTGCCATCATTTTTACTACGGTGTCTCTAAATGGACAAATAACGCTGTGTGTGAAGTGAAAACCCTCTCAGCTTTAAAACTGCATTACCAGCTTTGTTTGATAAGTGATAGAGCACCGTCTGGGATGGGTAATGCCTTAAAAGGTTCAGCATAGAAGAAGACAGTATACGTGTACACAGTGTTGAAGTAGTTACCTGGACTACAGTTATCGCTGCACCTGAGGCCACTGGGTCCACTAAAAGATGTTTATGTCTGAAAGAATTTTGGCCACTGGCAGCCACCGTCCATTCACAACTGTGCTTGGCAATTGAAGTCATTTCTATTCCCATCTTTACCACTAGATGTCACTTACACAATTAAACTTTAGATATTAACTTGTAGAAAAATTGGTAAAATCAAGCCATTTGATTCAGGTGTGTAGGAGAAGGCTTACATCTAAAAGTTGCAGTACAGTAGCTCTTGAGGATCAAACTTGAGCACCCCTGGATTAAATTATATCCCACCAACAACTATTTAGAATATGCTGCACTAAATCCTTCTTTGACCCTTTTTTTTGGCTTGATTTCTGTTTTTATCCATCAACATATTAATGTATTCACCAGTTTTGCTGCTGCAACAGAACAATTATTATGTGTAATAACAGTGACGACAACAATTCCCGTAGGAAAGGATACACAACAGTGAAACAAGTTTTTGGTACCAAGTAAAGCAAACTCATATTAATTAAACTCAGAGAAACAAAATCAAAACAGTTTCCCGTCAAGGTAAATAGAAGTATGTTAAATCTGAGAAACAAGCCATTTTATCCCACATAAAAACATTGATGTACACTTCAAAACAAATGCAGCATCACCTGCTTTACCTGAACCACAGACTGAAGACATAAAAAGATGTCGTGTGTGTGTAGTTTCACAGTAATAAATGCTTTTCACTTTAAAATTAAATAATTCATCTCTGCTATTTATTAACCATCAAAATGCACATTTCCATATTCTGGGAGTTTATTTATTTTTTCTTACAGGATTTAACTATTTCTTAACTTTAGTTCTTTCATTTCTTCTTCATCAGTTTCGTCTGAAGAGGTGTGGCCTTCATAAGCCCATCTACTTAGTGGAGGGGAGTGGGTCGGCTGCTTCTCACCTGAGTTTACCTGAAACTACCCTGCAGCAGGCCATAGTCAACACACAGGTCACCTTCTTGCTTTGACTCCATTATCACCCGAATAATGTGTAATGACGCTTCTACATAGGGACAAAATATTTAACATGTAGTACATTAATCTGTTGTAGTTATTAGTTTTATATATTACTGTTCTTAAATGTCTTTTTTGCTTAATTTATTTTTTTTATTTTTAAGTGGTTTAAATAAACTTTGCGTGATTTCTTACATACTTAATGTTTTAAATAAGCACAAAAATGTTTATTTGGTGGTTTAATTACGTGATATTATGTGATGTATGTGTGTTTTTGTGTGTTAGGTAGTTGATGGTTTCTTTGTGAAAAGAGTTCAGGATGTGAGAGAATCGGCAGCCTACCTCACTGTGATGACACGATATCTGGCTAAACTGTACCAGGTATAAATTCAGGTTTTTCTTTTTCACTTGTATGTCTTGTGCTTTAAAGTGTGATTTCCTATTGTTTTATCTTAATGTCTTTCAGAACCGAACGCTGATCTGTCGCTCCAGAGAGCTGGAGGGGGATGTGAGGAGCGATGAAGAGAGAGGAACCCCCTTTTGCTCTCTTATATCCTTTGCAGAGTTCAACCACGGCGCAGTCAAAAACAAGGTGTGTTTGTCAAACCTTGACTAGTAATATTGCTTCTTCCATTTTACAGAAGCTTGAAGGAAATGTTAAAAGAAAGAGGTATACTAGGCTGCAATGATTTCTGAGTTTCCTCTCATTTCTGTTCTTCTGTAGTGTCAGACGGTGAGAGAAGTGTTTGCCAGACAGCTGATGCAGATTAGTGGCTTGTCTGGAGACAAAGCAGCTGCCATACTGGAGAAGTACAGCACTCCACACAGGTAACCGAGTACACACATTTCTTCTTTTCTTCAAGTACTTTACGTAAAAGTTAAATTAGATCGTATCTTTGACAATGGGCTGTAACAGACACAGCATTAAAGCTATATTTACAGGGTGAGATGTATTCCCGATTTCATGCAGAGGAAATAAAAGTCTGTTTATATTAAACGTAGGAGAAAGTAAGCAAACAAGGCGGATGAACAGGAAGCAGCAATGATGGTCATTTCCAGCCTCTTTTAAGAAAAAAGACTGTGGAAAAAGTTTCTCCAAACAACCAGTGATGGGAATAATAGCGTTACAAATATATGTTACTAACGGCGTTCCTTTTTTCAGTAACGAGTAATCTGATTACTCTTCCCATCACTATAATCGCTTTTACTGTTACTGCAAAAAAAGTGGTGCGTTACTATATTTTAAGTTGTTGTTTTTCATTCTGACCATCTTGATCTGTAGCTGAGGGGCATGTGCTTGTTTGTTTTTTACTTCCTTCTCCGGTCTGCTCGGGTCTTGATTGGCTTTTGTAAACGTGACATTACACACTGTGCGCTCGACTCCTCTCGGACACACTCACACACTACAGGATTTCTAGTCACAAATATTAAACATGTTCATTATTTACAATCTCTCCTTGCGAGACCTTCCGAGCGTATCGGACCAGACAAAATCACTCTTAACACACCCCCCACCACAGGAAAATCAGACACGATGTCGTTTGCAAACATCCAACAATCGGACCTTTACTGGCTTTGATTGTAAGAGGAGATCAGCCCCGATTATCCTGTAGTGTGTCCCTGCCTTGAAGCTCTGGTCTCAGGAGGTTAAATTTCGGTAGGAAATTTATATAAGCTCATGTTGACATCCTAACATGATATTCGCCTGGTCCTCTGACTATGTTGTTTATTTTTGAGAAATCTTAGGTTATAATGGAGCCTGACAACTTAACCAGAAACTTTCAGGACAAAATCTCCAAGCTGTTTGTTTTACTTCTGTGTAGGAAAGTTCTCCCACCTTGTTGCTGTGCCTGAACCACAATGATATATGTATGAAAGCACCTAAAAGAGCCCTGGACAAACATCAGGGGCTGTTATGTACTGTGGAGATTTTTGATGGAAAACATATTCCCCTTTAATAAAAGATCACATGACTTTAGACTTAGATAAGTCACATCTAGAAGAAACATTACAGTAGTTGTGATACTGTAAAGGCAAATTGAGACATTTTCATTTGAGACCAAAACTCACCTAATTTACCATGTAGTCCCAATATACAGTAGGAGACAGTATTTTATCTTATTATTTGATCTTATCTCTCTACTGTCCCTCTTAGTCTTCTCACGGCATATGAACAGTGTGCAAGTGAAGCAGAGAAAGAGAAACTCCTTTCCTGCATCCGATATGGGAAACTCAAAAGGTTTGTTACATGTTCCTGTGATTCATGAAACATTTTCCAAAGTTAGTTGGAAATGTCACCCTGCGATATTAGAGAAATATTTAGTTAGGTGGAGGCTGGATTAATGCAGACGTATATACAGTATGCATATTTTTCATGTTAACCCCACCTCAGTGATAATGTGTTTGTGTAAATGTTCTTTCACCTGATAAAGCTCATTCTGCAGTGTGCTAAATGTAAAACAGGAGCACCTGGAATAGTGATTGATTTCTTTACATTGTTTTACAGGAACCTGGGTCCAGCTCTAAGCAGAACTGTGTATCAGCTGTACTGTACTCAAGGAGCACTTTCATGAATGCAACACTCACTGATTCAACGATGGTCCCTCATTTTACAATGGAAAATCCTTTTCCTCGTCCATCTGTAATCTAGCCTTTATTTGAATTGACTTTGAGAGCGATTCATGTACTTTTCAAGATGCTGCTATATCTTAACGATTGTAAAAAGTTCCTACTGGAATTGTGTATTAAGAGTTCCTGTATCCTAATAAAGTTTATTTTGTAGAATACTGTTGTTTAAATCCAGAATTTTCTTTTTCTCAGAAACACTGCATCCATCACATCCTAAACCACCTGAATTGTATTAAGGTGGGGTAATTGTGGAGAGCAGGGGCCTCATGTACAAAGGATTACACAGTGAAAGCTGGCCTACTGAAACAAACAGCCAAAAATATTCAGATGTATGAATCTGTGCTTATGCTTGTTCATCCCAAATAATTTAGAACTGAGCAGCTCCACGGGGCCGCCTGGTTTCCCAATAATAAATATGCAAATGACAATAAATAAATGGCATACTTTCACCTTTAGTCTAAATAACAGTGAGAAACACACCAGAAACGCCTAAAAAAAACTATATTTGAATGAATATTAAACTGATGTGCTTGAATCAGATGTGGAAGAAAAACAATGTCTTATACATCCCTGTTTTGGACAGGTGGGTGGAGCTTCCCAGCATGCTTTGCGTGTGTTTAGTGGCCTAAGAGTTTGAAGTTTTTTAGATTTAATTAAATATAATAATTTAACAAGTATAGTGCAGTAAGCTGTGTTAATTTGTTTTGGTGCTTGTTTGGTTTGATAACTTATAAATTTTATGTATGCCAGTGTGTAACTAGTATTCAGAGGGTAGCGAGAATTAGACTCTATTCTTATGCTCTTTCTTGTCTGTTAACACACAATGATTGTATACTGTATAGAAATGTAAAACAGTTTTATTTGATGATCAGTTCTCTGTTGATAATGTTGCTGTATGTGAACAAGCAGCTGTGGGATCCAGTGTTGTTTGAGTTATCCAAACAAATATATAAGACTTCTGTGGGCCGTTACCAATGCCAATAACATACAATCATATATACACTGCTCCAAAAAATAAAGGGGACATTAAAATAACATCCTACATCTGAATGAATAAAATATATTTATTAAACATTTTGTTCTTTACATAGTTGAATGTGCTGACAAAATCCCACAAAAATGATCAATCAAATCAAATTTATTAACCCATGGAGGTCTGGATTTGGAGTCACACTCAAAATTAAAGTGGGAAAAACACACTACAGGCTGATCCAGCTTTGATGTAATGTCCTTAAAACAAGTCAAAATGAGGCTCAGTAGTGTGTGTGGCCTCCATGTGTCTGTGTGACCTACCTACAACGTGTGAGCATGCTCCTGATGAAGTAGCGGATGGTCTCCTGAGGGATTTCCTCCCAGACCTGGACTAAAGCATCTGCCAACTCCTGGACAGGCTGTGGTGCAACGTGGCGTTGGTGGATGGAGCGAGACATGATGTCCCACATGTGCTCAATTGAATTCAGGTCTGGGGAACGGGTGGACCAGTCCATAGCATCAATGCAGGAACTGCTGACACACTCCAGCCACATGAAGTCTAGCATTATCTTGCATTAGGAGGAACCCAGGGCCAACTGCACCAGCATTTGGTCTCACAAGGGGTCTGAGGATCTCATCTCGGTACCTAATGGCAGTCAGGCTACCTCTGGCGAGCACATGGAGGGCTGTGCAGCCCCCCAAAGAAATGCCACCCCACACTATTACTGACCCACTGCCAAACCGGTCATGCTGGAGGATGTTGCAGGCAGCAGAACTTTCTCCACGGTGTCTCCAGACTCTGTAATGTCTTTCACATGTGCTCATTGTGTACCTGCTTTCATCCTTGAAGAGCACAGGGCGCCAGTGGCGAATTTGCCAATCTTGGTGTTCTCTGGCAAATACCAAACGTCCTGCACAGTGCTGGGCTGTAAGCACAATTCCCACCTGTGGATGTTGGGCCCTCATACCACCCTCCTACGGCCTCCTTCTCGTATCCTGATGTAGTGGCATTTCTCCTGGTAGTGCCTCCATGCTCTGGACACTACGCTGACAGACACAGCAAACCTTCTTTCCACAGCTCGCATTGATGTGCCATCCTGGATGAGCTGCATTACCTGAGCCAGTTGTGTGTGTTGTAGACTCAATCTCATGCTACCACTAGAGTGAAAGCACCGCCAGCATTCAAAAGTGACCAAAACATCAGCAAGAAAGCAGGAACTGAGAAGTGGTCTGTGGTCGCCACCTGCAGAACCACTATTTTATTGGGGGTGTCTTGCTAAATGCCTATAATTTCCACCTGGTGTCTATTCCATTTGCACAACATCGTGTGAAATTTACTGTCAGTGTTGCTTCCTAAGTGGACAATTTGATTTCACAGAAGTGTGATTGACGGAGTTACATTGTGTTGTTTAAGTGTTCCCTTTATTTTTTGAGCTGTGTATATTAAAAAAAAAAACAAACAATTGTAGTAAACTACTTACAATTACATCTCCGTCACACACAAATGCAACTGATCAGAACATCACATACCATCAGGGTCCTTCTTCTAAAAAATAATGAAAAATTTTTAATCTCAAAAAAATGGTCCAACATCAAAGTTAATGTAAAAAGAAGGAAAGCTGCATCAGGAGGAGGTTCAGAGATGATGGAAATGTGGAAACATAGCAGCATCACGAACACGCTATCCACAGTCATGGGCCAGGAGGTGGACACGGCTGTAGAACGGGACGCGCACAGACCTGAGACATCTTGGACATCAGCTGCTGAGGGACTATGGCAAGCCATTTTAACATTTATTCAAAGCGCACTCCTCTCATTGTTCCCATTGGTAGATGTCTACATTACATTCTTCCTAGTCGGAATTCTAATTAAAGATATCTTCAATCACATTTTTGCTTGCAGAAACTGAATTTTAAGATATCTACAATTACAAATGTACTGGTAAGAACCGAATTTCAGATATGCACAAATCTTTACAAATTTTAGTTAGCCATTTTTAACATATATTAGCTTGACTGGATATGTATTTCAGATATCAGTAATTCAATTATTCCTAGTCAAAATCAACATTTCAGATATCTAAAATGACATTCTTACTAGGACAAATGACGTCACATTCTCCATTCATGTGTATTGTGTTTTTACTTCCAGCTATCCTAAATGACATTCCTCCTATCTAAAATAAACATTCTGGATATCTGAAACAATATTCTTACTAGGAAAAACGAGAGTTTCTGATATCCAGAATCCAATTGTTTCTAGTTATAATTTTCATTTCAGATATTAGCAATGAAAAAACATTTCAGATAGCTACAAAATCATTTCAAACATCTACAATATTTTTTAAATAGTAACAATGTCATTATAGATATCCACAATGGGATTTCTACTAGGAACAATGAAGTTGTGGATATCCATAACTGCATTTTTTCCTATCAGTTATGACAAGCCTTTTTTTAACATTTAATAGCTTGGTAGATATCTGTAATTCTATTCCTCCTAGTCAAAATGAACATTTCAGATATCTGAAATGACATTCTTACTAGGACAAATGAACATTTCAGATATGATTCTTACTAGGACAAATGAACATTTCAGATATCTAAAATGACATTCTTCCTAGTAAAAATGAACATTTCAGATATCTAAAATGACATTCTTACTAGGACAAATGAACATTTCAGATATAACATTCTTACTAGGACAAATGAACATTTCAGATATAACATTCTTACTAGGACAAATGAACATTTCAGATATCTAAAATGACATTCTTACTAGGACAAATGAACATTTCAGATATCTAAAATGACATTCTTACTAGGACAAATGACGTCACTTTCCCCATTCATGTGTATTGCGTTTTTACTTCCGGCTATCCTAAATGACATTCCTCCTATCTAAAATAAACATTCTGGATATCTGAAACAGAATTCTTACTAGGAAAAACGTGAGTTTCTGATATCCAGAATCCAATTGTTTCTAGTCATAATTTCCATTTCAGGTATCAAAAATCATTACTAAAACAAACTAATCTAATCACCCGCGTGTGACCCATAATGCTTAGCGACTCACATTCCGTATTTAACACATTCAGCTTCGTTAACTCCGTTTTCTCCATGGGTTGTAATGGCATTAGCGGTCATTTACAAGAACAACCTAATTTAAAATCCGCCCTGTTTTTGGATTTTGGTAATTCCTTTTTTTTTTGTATTTTTCCTTCTGAATGCAAGTGCCCCTGACTGCAGCCCGCAGATCGGGGCGTGCCTCAATGTGGGCGGAGTCAAACGTTTGACTCCGCCCACTGTGCAGCGCTTCAGTAAAAGCCTTGTGTATTGTAATGTACTATTTAGTATATATACCTTGTGTATTGTAATGTACTATTTAGTATATATATCCGGATTAGTTTGTAAAAGATGAGAAAACAACTAATTGTCATTATGGCCAGCTAAACTGAACAGTGAAGTGGAGTTAGCATTTAATATGGTGCTTCTAACTATATTAAAGCAGAAACAGCTATGAAAAAGGTTCATACATTTGATTGATTTAGACATTCCTATTTTTAACTTGTGAAATGTCTTATTGTATGTATATTTTGCCAGTAATATTTACCTATCATGCATTTATTATGCCTATACCTACACTATATATCCCATAGTTATCATACATCATATCTGTACTAAGACTAAAAGGTGTTCATATTTTATCAATATTTATATTACTCCCATTATGCACTATTGCTGCTACTACAATTACCACACTGTTATTATATTCTGTTGATTATTACTTCATCTTGCCACTGCACTTTATCTGCTAATCCACTCTGTATTTACATTTTATATATTTTTAATTTTATTCCACTCTGGATTTATATTTGAATTTTATTTCAATGTTTTTTCCACTTCACTTATATTGTATATTTTACTTCTATTTTTTATTCTTAGTTTGTGCCACTGGACTACTGCAACAACGCAATTTCCCTTCGGGGATAAATAAAGTTGTCTATCTATCTAAAGCTATATTAAGGATAACAGAGACTGAAGTGATATTTGTGCCTATGACACTTCATAAAACATGCCTCACTCACTGTTAGGGTTTGAGGTGAGGTGGTTGAAGTGGTGAGACGGTGGACCCAAGGACGCAGACTTGATGTTTCAAAAAGGTATATTTCATAGCACATTTTATTTGTATAGCACTTTACACAACAGTCACAAAGTGACTGACATAAGAACACAAAGAATACTAAAAATATATATAAAAACAATACAAGTAAAATCAAGCAAAAACACAAGAAAAAAGATTAAAAGAATAAATAAAATAACACAAACAAAAGTGAACACAGGAGCACATACAAACAAAAGAACCAAAAACAGGACATGAGAAGAACCCAAACAAGAAAACCTCCTTAAAACAACTTACTGAGGAAACAGAACACAATTATCAAAACCATAACACGAGACAGACCTGTTAACACATCTCTTCAGATTATGTGGACAGAAAATTATTGCAGATCAAAACCACAGAACACCTGCAGCTGGCGTTTATCCATCATCTCTACACAAAACTCCTCATAGTCTGCCTGCACAGTAAAAAGGAAGAGAAAAGGCTCCCTGAGATCATGAATCTCTTCTTCATCCAGGTCTTCAGACATGTATAGCAGTTCCACTGCCCTCAAACCAGCTTCATGGTCCATGCTGATGACCTGGGGAAGGGAAAGTTCTCCCTTGAAGGATCTCTTGTCACACCAGCTTGCTGCCTCAAAGGTGTCCTTAAGTAGACAATCCTCCTAATCAAAAATAAAGAAAATAAATAATGAAATAATGAAATAAAAGTTGGAGAACACAGAAAACAGTGAAAGAAAAGCCCTCAACAGGTAACATACTCTGTTCCATTTTCCCAGCTCCGGCAAGGTCTCTGCCTCCGCTAGAAAGGAAACAGATTGCAAATGCAAATTGTCACTGGTCAACCTCACACATGATCTTCTGTGTTGGCCCCCAAGTATTTTTAATGACATGTATGGGTGTTGATGGACCACAAAAAGATTTTTCAACCACAAACACACCATGTTTACCATCAACACACTGACAGGCCAAAAATCTGTCCTTTGAAACTGTCGCAAAGTGGTGGGAATGCTTTCTCTTGCAGTGTGTTTTGAAGTTTTTTTTATTTAACTTTACCTTGCAATGAGGACAAGTGAACTTCTTTTGTGTTGCAAGCTGTGTGGGGGTGTCTTGGTGCCGAGCAGAGAACTCTGGACCCTGAGCCGGGGATACTGGGTGCTGTGTGGGGGTGTCTTGGTGCCGAGCAGAGAACTTTGGACCCTGAGCCGGGGATACTGGGTGCTGTGTGGGGGTGTCTTGGTGCCGAGCAGGGGTTGCTGCATGGGGCTCCTCCTCTTGATGAATTTTTAAATGCCTTAAAAACTGAAGTCTATTCACAATGGTTGCTGGACAATAGCAACAATGAAAATGTGTTGCCCCCCGACAAGCTAATCCACACTTAAACATTGTGAATTCTGTAAGAGAGGAATAAAGAGAACAAGATTCATGCTTTTGAAGAAAATCTAATGTAATTAATGTAATGAATTAATTATTTCTGTAATGTGCAAGATAGGCACCTTGGTGTCTTACGGATGCATGGCCTTTAATATGGTTTTCAACCATTATTTTTGCACCTGCGTACTTGCAAAAAGGACAGTGGAAATGCTCACTATCATCGGAATTTGAAACTGGTACGGGTACATCACCATCAAGGCCTATACTGATGTGTCTCTATAGGGAAAACAATAAACATTAAAAGGCAAAGCAATTAGATATTCACGAAACCGATTATGTACTCATTTTTCATTTCCACAACAAATGTCATGTCAAGGATGCTAACATGTACTATCTGAACACGGAAGAGCATCAATTGATCATTCCTGCAGATTAATTAGATATTGGCTATCAGATTGTCTAATGCAGTTTTTCTCAATTCCAAGAGAGAACGGAGGGACGAGACCTCAGCCAAATAGTAGCAAACTTACGAAAAAATCGAAGCAAATCTAGTGTTCAATGCAGCTAGAAAACCTCGCTGAAATAACAAAAAATCTAGCATGATTATTCAAGTAACTCCTGTGCTGTTGTTTTGTTTGTTTATGAGGTGAAATCCAGCATTGTGAGCCGTCATAAGCTGCTGAGCGGCAGTGCGCGCCCTCCAAACCAATTCTGGTGGGGAGAAGTGCCTTGACACACATCAACTATTGAGAAACACTGGTCTTGTGCTTATGAATGGCACCTTTATAAATCTGCTTAAAATCACAGCAGTAGGTTGTGCCAGATATAAATATTAAGTGAAGGTTTATAACCTTTTCGCGGCAACAGTAATGCAAATTATAAATTCACCTTATTTTGCCTCTCTGTACTTTATTCTATAACAAGAGCTGCTGTAACAAGTGAATTTCTCCACTGTGAGATAATAAAGTCTAATCTAATCTAATCTAATCTATACCCAGATTAGCTGTCCAGCCGTAATAACAGAGCCCACTATTAAGGTATGTAATGCAGATATATACAATCATAACTTATTTTAAAATAAAATGATTATACTTCCTTCCTTGTCTGTCACAAATATTGCAAAGTAACATGTTAAAACAGAATGAAAAACTTTGCTTACCTCCATGATGCCAGCTATTACTTCTTCTTCTTCTACTACTATTTCTTCTTCTACTATTTCTTCTATGTTGGTCTACTTTTTTTTCTGCTTGGGGCGGAGTCAAACGTTTGACTCCACCCCACATTGAGGCACGTTTTTCTAACTTCCGGTTCACGACACTCCAGTAAAAACGCTTCCGGTTAAAGCTATGGGTAACGTTGTGGCTGTAGATTTGAACACTGAGGGAAACAAAGGAATAAGATATTGTTAATATTCGAGACAACAGGTTGTATAGTTGTTTATAGAAGAGTGTATTACTATAATGGTATAATATATAACGTGAGATGAAACAGGCACACAAGTTTCAGCGTCGTGAAAGGTCGACAGCTGAACACTGCTGTGTTCCATTGTGTACCTCGTCAGCTAAATACAATTCAACAATCAGTTTCCACACGTTTCCCTCGGATGATCAACAACGGAAGAGATGGATCGTGAACATCAGAAGGGATAATCTCATCATCACTCCACACACTCGTGTATGCAGTCGACACTTTACAGCGCAAGATGTCAAAGAGCCGAGTAAGGAAGGCAAGAGGAGGCGGCTGAGACCCGGCGCCATTCCAGTTTTATTTCCGTGGAACAACTTTTCTCTTGGTGAGAGAAGACTTTCTGTGTGTGAACGCACAGCTAGAGAACCAGAGAATGTGGAAACTGGGGAACCAGATTGTGCACACGATCACGACTACTGCGTGGGTCCGGATCCTGCCGTTGTGGACAGTGTGCTGGAGGAAAACCAGAGGCTACGAGAGGAAGTCGCTCCACAAAGGCAGCAGCTGGAGCAGATGTCCCTGCCACGTTTCGGGATACAGCGATTTGTTGGGTCCGATGTGGACATTCGTTTTTTCACCCGGTAAGTACATTTGCTAGTTATCTTATACTTTTAGACCAGTTATATGGAGCCCCTCTTTAGAAGTGATAATAATAACGATAACAGCAATGACAATAATAATAATAATAATACATAGCCACGCTACATGCATGCATAGTCTATTCTTCTTAATAATAATAATAATAATGTTGTTGATGATGATAATGATGATGATAATACAGTGTCACAAGAGGAGCTCCATTATTTTATTTTTTATATTGGTGAAAATTAAAGAGCAGAGTTATAGCACAGGAGATGGTATATTACTTTCTGCTTATTGCTTACTGTAAACATCTAGCTTACATGTTGTCGACTGTGAGCAGGTCTGATTGTAAGGTCTGACAGCAGCAGGGTGAAAGGGGCTGCCCTGTACTGTGAAAATGTTAAGCATTTATTTCATAAGGTAACCCCTCAGTATAACTGAAGTTTGCAGGAGCTTCACCTGTAGAATCTACAGGTAGTAAGCAGCCAGGTGGATGGATCAGATGCAGATATCTGCTGAGAGTGAAACATCAAGGGGAAATGAGGGTTGTCTTCTTATATTTGGATAGACTGGTTTACTTGTTAGACTCCATGGACATGGAAATTAAAAATGTATTCTGAAATACAAATTAATAAGACCCCGGTCTAACAGGTGGTTGCTTGTAGCAGGAAGGTTTACTTCAGATCGCAGATGAAGGTCAAGAACACCAAAAGCATCATGCAATGGAGAGATACTGCAGGTCCTTTAGGCCTGTTCACAGCAGTGTTGATGTATTTATATTGTAGTTGTGTATATATATATTTGTATACACAACTTGTTTATCTATTCATATTTTTTTTACTTGTTTACTTTGAAATTGTACAGCTGTCTACAGCACTATGAATTACCCCACTGAGGCATAAATAAATGTCTATCTAAAAAAAATTTACAGTGTGTGGGGAAAAAATGACTGAATATCTGACTAATGTAGTTTGGTTAACATTTATCCTGCTTATCGTCATTTTCAAAATAATAAATAAAACAAAATGGAATGTCCCTCAGGTGAAGTTAGGTCTCCATCTGTTTCCAGGTTTGCATCTTATGACCACCTGATGCGGTTTTGGCAGGTCATTCAACCATCACTGAAATACATGGTCCGAGCGACCAGCTTAACTGCTGATGATGCTGGACGACTGAGTGCTCCCACGGTAGGCCTTATTTGTAATTATGTGATTTTCCAACTAGAGCACAATAAAGTAGTACAGCAAACCATTTATTTCTTATCTTGTGTATTTCACAGGGACAGGCTCTACACCCAATAGATGAGATGTTCCTGTTCCTGAACTACCTGGCCCTTGGACTGAAGCAGAGGGACCTGGCTGACCGCTATCAAATCCACCAATCTACTGTGAGCAGAATAATTCTCACATGGAGCAATTTTTTACTTTCTGTTCTGGGTGCACAGAGAATCTGGATGACACAAGAGAGGATCCGGGAGTACCTACCTGTAGAGTTCAGAGACTATGCTGACACCACTGTGATTCTGGACTGCACTGAGCTGAGATGCCAAACCCCTTCTTCTCCCTTGCTACAGAGTGAGGTCTACTCAAACTACAAGTCCCACTGCACCCTGAAAGGAATGATTGGTATAGCACCACATGGTCCAGTGACCTTTGTTTCTCCCCTCTATGCTAGTTCAATCAGTGACAAGCAGCTGTTTGTGGAATCAGGTCTTTGCAAGCTTCTCCGTCCAGACTCAGCGATCATGGTGGACAGAGGCTTCCTGATCGACAACTGTGTGCCCTGTAAGATGTACAGACCTGCATTTCTTTCAGGAAGACATCAAATGCCTGAGAGTGAGGTCAGGGAAACGCAGGCAATCGCACACCTCAGAGTACATGTGGAGCGTGTGATTCGAAGATTGAAAGAACACAAGTTATTTGATTCAGTCATTCCTTTGAATATGTTTGGTAACATTAATCAACTGTACATTGTTGCATGTCTCCTGCTGAACTACGAAAATCGCCCCTTGGTTAAGGCTTGGGCAAAGTAGAACAATCAAATCTGACATTGCAAGTGATTATTGTAGAATAGTTAGTCATTGAATGTGATATTGTTATTGCTGTTTTAAACATTTTGATGTAATAAAAAAGGCCATCTCACAGCCTTCCTTTGGGACACAAACGGTGGAATTTTAATTGTTTTGTGTTTATTTGTTATTTAGAATAGAATAGAATAGAAGTACTTTATTCATCCCAAGCTGGGAAATTTAGGTGTTGCAGCAGTACAGTCATTTAGCAGTTGTGCTTCTTAAGGTAGCAAAAAAAATGAAAAACAGTATAAAAATTTCAATATTTACAAGACTTATACAAGGAGATATTTAGCTATACACAGTAAGAGTGAGAATAGCCAGCGAATAATATAGTCCAGTGCAATGATTAGTAGTGAAGATGAGGAGTTTAACTGTGCAAGGTTGATCCAGTCAGTGCAAAAATTCACCAGTTACAACAGTCACTCATATGTTATCTCTGACACAATGATGATGAGTTAAACAGTCTTATTGCGTGTGGCAGGAAAGATTTCCTAAAGCGATCCTTGAGACAGCAAAGCTGTCTGAGCCTTTTGGAAAAGGAGCTTCGCTGTCTGTCCAGCACAGGGTGGAGAGGGTGGTCCGGGTTATCCAAGATAGATAACAGTTTGTTCAGTGTCCTCCTCTCCACCACTGCTTCTAAAGTGTCCTGTCTGCAGCCAATGACAGAGCCAGCCTTCCTGATCAGTTTGTTCAGTCTGTTGGTGTCACTGGCTGCAATGCTGCCCCCCCCCCAGCAGACCACAGATGAAAACAGGGCACTGGCCACAACAGACTGGTAAAAGATTTCCAGCATCTTGCTGCACACGTTGAACGACCGCAGCTTCCTCAGGAAGTAGAGTCTGCTGCAGGCCTTCTTGTACACAGCTGTGCTGTTGGTCTTCCAGCTCAGTCTGTTATCAATAGTCACTCCCAGGTATTTATATTCCTCAACCGTGTCCACATCACTACCCAGGATGCAGAGGGGCTGTGGAGCTGATCCCTTCTTCCTGAAGTCTAGCACCATCTCTTTGGTCTTGTCCACATTAAGCAGCAGGTGATTCTTACCCGCCCACTCCACAAATCCGTCCACCAGCCCCCTGTACTCCTCCTCCCGTCCACCACTTATACACCCAACAACTGCAGAGTCGTCAGAATATTTCTGAAGGTGACATGACTGAGTTGTACTGAAAGTCTGTGGTGTATAAGGTGAACAGGAATGGAGAGAGCACAGTGCCCTGCGGGGCTCCTACATCACTCATCACCACATCAGACAGGACACCGCCCAGCCGGACAAACTGCGGCCTGTCTGTCAGGTAATCAGCGATCCAGGAGACAGAGGACCCGCCGACACCCATCAGCCGCAGCTTCCCACTCAGTAAAGAAGGCTGGATGGTGTTGAAGGCACTGGAGAAGTCAAAGAATGTGACTCTCACAATGCCTCCACTACCATCCAGGTGCGAGTGAGCTCGCTGCAGCAGATAGATGACAGCATCATCCACCCCCACACGTGGCCGGTAGGCAAACTGCAGAGGGTCGAGAGAAGGTTTCACCAGCGGCCTCAGGTGGGCCAACACCAGCCTCTCCAGCACCTTCATCACATGTGATGTAAGGGCAACTGGACGGTAATCACTGAGGCCAGATGGAGATGACTTCTTAGGAACAGGAACCAGGCAGGAGGTCTTCCAAAGTTGTGGCACCTTCTCCAGGCTGAGGCTCAGATTGAAGAGGTGCTGGAGAACTGCAGACAGCTGGCTGGCACAGGTCCTCAGTATCCTGGGGCTGATACCGTCCGGGCCAGCAGCCTTGTGTCTGTTCAGTCTCTCCAGCTGTCTCCTCACCTGCCAGGCTGTTACAGTCAAGCCAGGGGAAGGGGTTGGGGCGGGGGGAGGTGTTATGGGTTGAAGTCCAGTCTGATCCAGTGGGCTCACTGTAGGGGGGGGAGGGGAGAGCAGTGGAGCAGTTGGAAGAGGGGGGAGGTGTGGGATGGCTGGGGTAGGGGCAGAGGAGACAGGGGCAGTCTGAGAGCTAAACCTGTTGAAAAAGGTGTTAAGCTCGTTAGCTCTCTCCCTGTTACCATCAGTCAGTCTGCCTCTCCCCCCACATCCTTTGATCTCCTTCATTCCAGACCACACCTCCCTCATGTTGTTCTTCTGGAGTTTGGCCTCCAGCTTCCTCTTGCAAGAGTCCTTACACTCCCTCAACTTGTCCCTCAGTTGGTGCTGCACCCTCCTCAACTCCTCCCTGTCTCCAGACCTGAAGGCTCTCTTCTTCTTGTTGAGTAGGGTCTTCAGGTCGCTAGTGATCCACGGCTTGTTGTTTGGGAAGCATCTAACAGTCCTGGAGGACATGACAGTGTCCTCACAGAATTTGATGTATTCCGTGATGCTGTCCGTCATATTGTTGATGTCCTCCCCATGAGGCAGGCAGAGTGCATCCCAGTCTGTGCAGTCAAAGCAGTCCTGCAGGGCCTCCTCAGCCTCCTGTGTCCACCTCCTCACTCTCCTTGTGGGCACAGGCTGCCGCCGGACAATAGGCACATACTTTGGTGAAAGTAGAACCAGGTTGTGATCTGACCTGCCGAGGGGGGGAAGGGCGGTTGCACTGTATGCTCCCTGTGCGTTTGCATACAGTAGGTCCAGAGTTTTATTGTCCCGAGTGGAGCAGTCCACATACTGAGTGAAGTCAGTCAGTGTTCTGTCCATGCTAGCATGATTAAAGTCCCCTGTGATTACCATGAAGGCATTTGGTTGCTGCGTCTGTAACCGGGAGACGACGGAGCTGATGACGTCAGCGGCGGCCTCCGCATCAGCTGATGGGGGAATGTAAGCAGTTAACACAATGGCTGATGTAAACTCTCTTGGCAAGTAATACGGCCGTAGCCCAACAGCCAGCAGTTCCACGTTTGGGTTGCAGAGACGTTCCTTGACACGGACGTGTCCGGGATTGCACCAACGTTCATTCACATAAAGCACAATCCCTCCTCCCTTCTTCTTACCGCTTTTAGCGCATTTACAAGCAGAGGTGGGTAGAGAAGCCAAAAATTCTGAAATAATAGTACTGTTACATGAGAAAAATATGACTCAAGTAAAAGTCAAAGCTAGTCATCCAAATAATTACTCTAGTTAGACTAAAAAGTACTTATAGAAAAAAACTACTAAAATACTGAGTGCTCTCTGAGCAACATCAGATATTCTTTTTAACTAAAAATCAATAACTGAAAGTGATGAAAAAAAATGAACATGAATAAAACATCATCACATTAAATCAGTCTTCATAAAACTGACGTAGTCATCAGCACAGTATGTTTGTTTTCTGAGATGGTCATGTGGAAGTCGTGTAACAAAACTGATTCATATTAATAAATGGCCAAAAAATAGAAGCAACAAGTGCATGCAATTGTAATGGAGTAAAAGTAGTGTTAATTTATAAGTATAATTGAGTGAAAGTAAAAAGCACACCGTTTTAAAACTACTATAAAAAGTACATTTTTTGTAAAAACTTACCCAAGTTAATGTAATGGAGTAAATGTACCACATTACTACCCACCTCTGTTTACAAGCAGTGCAAGCATCATAACTTTCAAGCCAAAAGCATGGGCAGATAAAAGTAATCAGTTTTCTCTTTTTTAGCTTGTAGAACTTCATCATCCCTGTAAATCCTCTGAATGAACAGGTCATCCTCAGTGTAGACTACAAAGTCGCACCATTCAAATCCACTTAATAAAAGTTGCCCCTGCACCTGCCAGTAGTAGGCATGTGATTTTTTTAACTGAAGTATGTCATCAGAGACCCTGAGGTAAGTGCAGTCGACATAGCTTCTGACATTAGGACACTTCACCTCTACCAGTCCAAATGCAGGTTCAGCTTTTGGGTCATAGATTAGACCATCTGGTGAAGCCCCAAGCCACGGCGCATCGGGATGAATGATGACGCCACATGGGTAGTGGTTGACGTCCCTCGCCAGACAATACTCCTCTATTGCCATAGGCTCCAGCTCAAAGCCTCTCTTCATGTCGGCAGTTTTGTAGCCTGACCGGGAGATTCGAACGGCCAAGCTTTCTGCCGATGACTGTCCTCTCACATGGCAAACTTCTCTGAAGCACATCACATGGATAAACAGTATATAATTAAACAGTATAATATATATATATATATATATATATATATATATATATATATATATATATATATATATATATATATATATATATATATATATATATATATAAACACTATACTATTATTAATCAAATATCAAATATTTTATGAGATCAATTCAGTATAACCTTCTGACCTGCCAAACTTCGGAGTAGACTTTATTCTTAATAAGTTGTTCACGCTGCTTGTTGGTTTGGTATCATCTATCATGTACTATGTACTCACTGCATCTATGCCTTCTCTTGTGCCTCACTGTTAACAAGCTGTGTGCTTTAAGAAGACGAGTGTGCATGTGTGCATGCTTATAAAGGGAAATTCAATGAAACAGACAAAGGAAAATAAATGAACTATTCTATGTGTAATGTATTACCGGATTCCTTCAGCCAGTCTTCTTGCTTTGGGTCTTGCTGATACTATCACCATCTGATTGGTCGGACCAGGTTTGAAGCCCTGTAAAGAAATGTAAAAGTTAAAGATGACGTTTTTGTATGTGTGTAACTAACAACATTATGTTAAAAAATTTGGATTTTTCACCTGAGTACGAGGTTTGTGCCACTGCTGTTCAGAATCTGTGCAGCTTTGTGTTGGGGGTACAGCTGTAAGTCCCTTCTGGCTGTAATCAGCAGACTGATACAGCAAGGCTGCAACATGATTGCACAGGGCAAGCCCAGCAACACATGAACACTGGTACGTCAGCAGCTCAACAGGTTTAGTGTCTTTGAGAACCACCTGTAAAAGAAGTTGACAGAAACAGTACCATGTGAAGTGTTTTATATCCATGCAGTGAATGATAGCCCTAAAACTGGTATGACTTATAAAAGCACAGCAACTAAAGTTGTTAAACTTGTTATATGTTTTAGCCAAATATTCTTATATATTAAAATACTGAATAGATATAAAATACTGAATTATTGTTGTCTAGTGTGCATTTCTGTAGTACCATTGACCTGCCAGGGGGCCTACAGATGGATATACGGTATTTACATTTGACTGAATGTTCATTAATATGCATCGTTTCCCCTTATTTCGTCTAAATGAAAAAAAAAAAAAAAAAACTCCTGACAATAAATGTAGAGCGCTACATAGTTCCCATCACATTAATAAACCAGAGTAGAAAATGCCTCTGAACGACAGACATTAATAGCAAAAATTACAGCAGCATGAAAACCCAGTACTGCAACTAACTGCCGTTTGAGGTCATATTTAATAAGTAAATTCTTCCCGCTGCTCCCATTTCCCTACACTCAATGAATGCGGCTTCTGGCTCTTTTTCATGGATCTGAAGCACTTTGCCCTCACTGTCACTTCTGTCTCACTCTTGTCGGAAACTGAGGAAGAGAAGCAGTAGTGACTTATTAGCAAATGGTGCTAACCGAAGAACACACAATATAAGTAGCAAAGCATTACTATATGTCAAAAACAGACCAAATATATTTCTGTGTAAAATGTGAGCGTAATATTTACTGTTCTTACTACACGGTGTCCTAATCACATTAACACGTTGACTAGCTGCCTGTCTTCTTATGATGCTACCTTCGAGCTGCCACTGTTAGCGAAACACTTACCTTCATAATCGTGTATAAAGTTGGTGATATACAACTTAAAGCCTTTAATCCGCTTGCTTGCGGACGTCGCCGTATGCTTCTGGAAAATCCTGTGGACATCGTCCACGTTGATGCGAGGCAAGTCTTGAAGACAACGGGTAAAAAACACCATATTAACCGCTTTGGCAGCTGTCAACCGGAAGTAGTTGGGCTGGCTTATCGTGACCAGGAAGAGACTGCGCATAAAGTCCATTCAGAAGGAAAAATAAAAAAAAGGAATTACCAAAATCCAAAAACAGGGCGGATTTTAAATTAGGTTGTTCTTGTCAATGACCGCTAATGCCATTACAACTCATGGAGAAAACGGAGTTAACGAAGCTGAATGTGTTAAATACGGAATGTGAGCCGCTAAGCATTATGGGTCACACGCGGGTGATTACATTAGTTTGTTTTAGTAATGATTTTTGATACCCGAAATGGAAATTATGACTAGAAACAATTGGATTCTGGATATCAGAAACTCACGTTTTTCCTAGTAAGAATTCTGTTTCAGATATCCAGAATGTTTATTTTAGATAGGAGGAATGTCATTTAGGATAGCCGGAAGTAAAAACGCAATACACATGAATGGGGAAAGTGACGTCATTTGTCCTAGTAAGAATGTCATTTTAGATAACTGAAATGTTCATTTGTCCTAGTAAGAATGTCATTTTAGATAACTGAAATGTTCATTTGTCCTAGTAAGAATGTCATTTTAGATATCTGAAATGTTCATTTTAACTAGGAAGAATTGAATTACTGATATCTGAAATACATATCCCAGTAAGCTAATGAATGTCAAAACTGCTTGCCATAGAATGTCTTTAATCACAATTGTCACTAGGAACACTGTAATTCTGAACAGGAAACAAGCAGTTCAGACGAGCAAGAAAATGATTCTAACTGGGAAGAATGCTTTAATGCTACCTAAAATAGAAATGTGGAGAGTCAGTTAGTCTTTTTTTATGTCAAAATGGTGCCCCACCATTCTGTCTCAAGATAACTAAAATATGTTTGTAGGTATCTGTAACTGCATTATTCCTAGACATAATTATAATTGTAGATAGCTGAAATGTAATTTTAACAAGTCATATTAGCAGTAGTTGACATCTGTAATGACATTGTTACTATTTAAAAAATATTGTAGATGTTTGAAATGATTTTATAGCTATCTGAAATGTATTTTTCATTTCTGATATCTGAAATGAAAATTATGACTAGAAACAATTGGATTCTGGATATCAGAAACTCTCATTTTTCCTAGTAAGAATACTGTTTCAGATATCCAGAATGTTTATTTTAGATAGGAGGAATGCCATTTAGGATAGCTGGAAGTAAAAACGCAATACACATGAATGGAGAATGTGACGTCATTTGTCCTAGTAAGAATGTCATTTTAGATATCTGAAATGTCCATTTTGACTAGGAAGAATTGAAATACAGATATCTGAAATACATATCCCGTTTACCTAATAAATGTCAAAACGGCTTGCCATAGAGGGACACCAGTCTGACCGTATACTGACCAACACTGCTGAATCCCAGAAAGATGTAGGGAATATGATGGACTTAAGATGAAACAACTGACTCAAAAATAAATCATACATGTAGAACCTTCTATTAAGTGTTTTAATTAATGTGATCATCTGACACTGTGCTGCGTTTTCTGTGAAATTAAGACCAATCTGTGTGTAAATGTGTGTGTGCTTCACTGCCAACATTGACGTATGTTAACGTCTTCAAGAGACATAAACAGAGAAAACTGATCAGTTTATGTTATGGTTGGGAAATTTGGCAGGAATTAAGTTAAATGTGGTTTAACTTTGTTGACCAGGTGTAAATCATCAGAACCAGCTAAGCGCTGGCTTCTTCCCACTCCCCTTGGACAAGGACTTATTTTAATTTTCATTCTTTTGTGTATTAATTTATATTCTTCTTTCTTCTTTTTATGTCTTTTGTTCAAATAAAAACTTTTAATCAATCAATCAAGGTCAATTGAAAATTGCGTGTGAAAACTGCAGTGCTTTCCTGTCCTCATGTCACATGATGTTTGTATTAGTGATGTGTTTTCATGTTGTGCAGGTTAAATGCATGTTCTTGAGCACTGTTCTTTCAGTTTAAGAATTTTGATTAATTTGTAATCCATTTACTATAAATTTTAAAAGATTTATTTTCATCTTGTATTTTTAAATGTACTAATTCATATATTTAATCATTTTATAAGCATTTTTTTAAGTATTTAATGCGTTTTATTCATATTTCATATTGCCATAGCATTAAAGATATTAATGCACACTGTACAACTGCCCTGTATGTTTTAGATGTGTTTAGATGTGTTCTCACACGCCTGATTCAGATTAATGAACTTCCTCATCAAGTTCTTTCCAAGCATAATGAGCCTTTTCATTCGGGTGCGTAAACATACTGGTTATCAGTGCAGCCGCACCATTTATCGTGAAAGTGTCCTTCACAGATAACTACAATAAAGGGTAGATGTCTCAATCGTGCAGCTGGCCAATGGAGTTAAATGTGTCCGCTGGTGACCATCTTGCCACAGTCATCTCGCTCACTCAGAACATTGTTTTTATATATGCACTTTATAAATATTCTTAACTTGCTCAATTTTATAGCGATGGTTTGGTTTGTTATAAACGGCAGAGATGTAGCGTTTGACAGCGCCTACTTATGAATAATATTTATGAATAATGATAATAAATAATCATAGACTCTAGAGCGGAGGTTTAATAAAAGACTTTCATATGAAAATAAACAGATAGGTGCAATGAAAATGCACACGCACAAGGTATTTATGTTAAATCAATATTTAGGCTACTAAAACTCAGCATACAGAATGACAATATTATTTTATATTCATTAGTGCTGTCAAAAATAACACGTTAACTAATTTATGTGATTAATTACGTTAAAATTTTTAACGCAATTAATGTACAGTGGCATGACAAGCCCCATACATCCATCTTTTCTCTTTTATGACGGTGGGACGTGGAGAGACACGATGGAAGAGTTCAGCTGGCTGGTTCTATGGATGGACTTGAGAATAAACACAGCATTAATGGAGCAACCCATGAATTCGCCACAGTGGAGAATGAGGTGTTTTAACACAGACTCTTTTCCCAGTGAGATGGTTTGACACCAGCACTCTTCCCGCATTCTTTTTTAAACTTGCGCTCGCTGCGTTTTGCACCGTGTCTGCTCTAGTGGCTCTCTGGTCATCTCTGTGCCGTGACAGCTGTCAGTGCTCAACTGATCTACTTTTGTTGCATTTGTTTATCGTTCAGCTGAGAAGGAGGAAAACTAGCGGTTCATGGTTCACACTGTCACATATTTACCCAAAAGTATTGTTTTTGGCAGGACCTTCTCTAACAACAGTTGGCTGGTGGTAGACAGGGTTTATACTTCAGATATGCAGGGGCAGGACTAGAAGTGTTCTGATGGGGAGCCAAGTCAGAGCACTGACCAGGAAAAGGGGGGCAGAAATTAAACCTTTTTTAGGTCTAGATTTTATGAAATATTGACCTGATTATTACTAAAGGGATCATCTAATGTAAAAATATGAAAGGAAAACTGTCTTTCATAAACAGCCAATGATCTATTTTCATCAACAGGTGTTTACTTTACAGGTGTCCTACTTTGCTGCAGGACTTTTATTGCTGGTGCACAAACACTTACACTTCAATGATAAAAGGTAAAACGTGTTTTTATCCATATCAGTTTTGTCAGTTTCTTCATCAATGTTGGCTGTTTAACTTCAGTTGTCACATCTGCTGGTATTGTGACAGAAATTTTTACCATGGAGACGGTTGGTAAGATGATATATGAATTCTGAATTATGATCTAAAACATGATAGAGATAATTTAGAACAACATATAGAAGTACATCACATGCTGCATTTACTGACATCTGACGTTTATCCAAGGGAAGGTCAGTTTCCCATATCCTATGGATAAGCAAGGAGAAAGTGTATACACACACACTGCATCATACAGAGAAAAAGTAATCTAATATTGTTATAATAGTTTCCAAACCAAACAACAACAAACCAGCAGACAACACAAGGACCAAGAAAAGAGAAAATCCAATTCCACCCATGCATAGGAGCGAGATATGCAGGCCAGTGATGATCGTTAATGCACGTTGGCTGCTCCAAGTTAGCCACTCGGTTCTCTAGTAAGATAATTTGCTTGTCTTTTTCTGCGTTCAGGAATTTAAGTTTTTTTACCACATCAACTAAGTCCAAAATTAAGAAATAGAGATGTGACATTCATGAACGAATTGATTCTTTTGAACGACTCTTTTAAATGAACAATGGGAACCGATTCACAGCTGTGAGCCGTTCATTTGCGAGTCATTCTTTTTATATACAAATTTTTGACACTGCCTTCATCAAATCAAATCAAATCAAACTTTATTTATAAAGCGCCTTTCATGCCATAGGCAACACAAAGTTCTTTACATAATTAAAAACATAAGAATAAAAACACTCAATGAAATCTTTCACAAAGTAACATGCACAAACGTATACACACACACACGCCAAGTCCAATCCCCAACCCCCTTCCAGCTAAAAATGACTGAATGAATAGTCACAACTCACAGTTTACTCTTTTTTTTTGTTTCACAGTTTATGGCAGAAGAAAAGCACTTACTGCCATGTAAATACACTGAGAGTAACTTCTAACTTCCTAGAGTGTGAAAACACCAGCTTATGTAGCATTTGCATACACAGTGTCTCCAGCCAGCTAAAATTTTACAGGACAAAAAGCAGAAGTGAAGGCATACACTTTTATTTCTCTTAATTGACAAAAAAAATTAAAATAAATAAAAAGTCTATTTCATGCCTTTGATAATTAATTAGAAAAATTTAAAATCACATTATTTATGGAATTTCAGAAAAGCATAAAATCTAAATAATTAGTGAGATTCATCATTTGATCTTTACACTGTGCAAAGACACAAAAATAATCAATTTCTACGTGTTTGTACAAACGCTGCTCTTTGGTACTGATTTATGAGACCAGAGAGTGTCTTCTTGAGTGAACGCCCTGCTTGTCCTCAAGTTTGGTAACTTCTGCTTTGCTTGCTTTTTCTTGAGATATTCAACACGCTAAGGCCCACATGTCAGCAGATTTTGATGTACTTGATAACACAGCAGTGAAGCAATTTTTTTTAGTTTCACTATATATGAGTAATACTTTCACTTTTGTCTCAAAATTAAACACTTTTAAATACATTAAAGAGAATTCTTAACTGAACGAAACCCTAATAGTGATGACAGTAAAAGGAAGTCTTCCAGATCATAGAAGAAAGAGATAAATACTTAACCCCAAACCACATACACATTTACACACACATGAACACTCACTTGTTTGTGTCTTTAGTTCATCACAATAATTGTAATGTAAGGGAACTTCTAGATGCAAAGTGTGCCAAAAGTGGAGGAGTAATTATTTTCTTATTGCTCCTGATCTGCTTTTACAGTAACAGACATCAAATTTGCCTCTTAAATACTTGAAAAAACAAAACAAAAACCTTGCTTCAGTAGCACAAGACACCAAGAGGAGATTACAATTTGTTGTAGTCAGTGTTGGGATAGTTACTCTAAAAAAGTAATTAGTTACTAGTTACTCATTATTTCTGTAAATAGTAATGGTATCACTTTACTAGTTACTGCATTTGAAAAGTAACATCACTACTTATTACTTTACATGGGGGAGTCGACAGGGGGCGCATGTCTCCTACAATGAACCCTGCAACTAGCTTGTTAATTTCTGTCTTACCGGCTGCTGCTCTCCAGGAAATGTTAAAAAAAGCTTAGCTTGTTTTGGCGGGTCGGCTGTTGAAGGACTCCTTCCACTGACCGGCGAGCAGGATCTTTCACCACAAGTTTGGACTGAAACTGGACTGAACTAAAAATAATGTGAATATCTCCACTGACCAAAAGCCCCTGTCTCCGTCTCCGTCTCCAGCTCCATTATCATTTCCTTGGTTAGCGCACAATCAGCTACATCACGCAAATCAATCTCTATGGCAACGTGTCCAGGCAAGCACACACACAGGCAGCAGCATGTGTGAACCACTTAAAACGGATCAGGACTTCACACATAGGAAAACAAGGCTTAAGTAATGCAGAAAAACGTGTTACTGTAGTCCAGTAAAGTAATTTTGTTACCAATCTGTTAAGTGTAACGCACTACTTTATTTCATTACCCACAAAAGTAATATCGTTACCCCCCAACACTGGTTGAAGTACACTCTGCTGGTGACTGACTGTCACCAATTTGCTGTCTTTATTTTTCATGAATTATTTGTTTGTACCTTTAAAGAAGAAACACGTTGTCTAAGCAGGTGGCGGATGCTCAAATTCTATAATTCAGACTGGGATAAATTAAAAGTTGGATGTGAGTGTGCAGGTGTTTCTTCAAATTTGTCAAGTATTCTGTAAGTAAAAATATTTGGTTAAAGATGTCTGACAAAGTGTAACTGTAGCACTATGTCTGTGTCTCAAGAAAAATCATGCTAGTTTTATAAAAAAAAACAAACAAACAAACAAACAAACAAACAAAAAACCACAAGGACCGGAAACAGGCCTTCAAGAAAAGACAGCGGTCCAGACTGTATGGGAGGATTTGACTTAGAAAGTTAGACACAATTATGAAAAAAAAGACAGATGAAAAAAATAAATATTACAAAACACCTGAACTGATAGTGGGAGTTGCTTAAACCAGAATGTGGCTGTTAACTTGGTTTCATATCCTCTTTTTTTTCAAGACTTACATAATTTGAAATGAAAATCTTATTCTTTTCAACATATTCTTTTGTCATAGTTGTTTAAAATGAAACCCAGTATGCTGACTTAAATATAGCAAGTTCTTCTGAAACCAGTGGCTTGCAAATGCTTCCAAGTTTAACACTGTTTTCTTTTTTAAAGCAATGATTCATATGTCACCACAGTAAACTGCAGTACAGAGGTTGTAATAGCTGTGGCAACAGCTTTAAAAATGCATCCATGTAGAGAAAAAGACAAGACTTTCTCATAATCCTTTACTAGTCACTCAATAGATCAATCTGACTAAAAGATCTGTGGGATTTTATTTTAAGTTGTTCGATAAAAGATAACTTTCTGATACATCATATGCAACAGAACACCTAAAATATAGAATTTCTACTGAATAAAAACTAAACAAAACAAAATAAAACAAAAACCAAAACAAAACCCAAACAAGAATCTAAATGATTAAGAAATAACTATAAATGTATTTTTGCATATCAGATCATTGCGCATCAAACTCTATTAGCTCTTCAATGTAAATTTCCTTTTACAAAGGTTGTGGTGTAGCAAAGGGCAAAAAAGTTTGTCACTTTGACACATCATTTTCTGAGAAGGCAATGTTCCTCTTGAGGTTTGAGACTTCCTTTTGTTGTATTTATACATTGAGTGCTTGAGTTGTGTGTTACAGAGACCACGCCAGGGCTGCCAGTAACAATTTAAACAAAGGAGTCCGGTAGGTGATTTCTTTTTTCTACATATGTGTCTACATATTTTTCTATTCTATTCTACTATTCTACAGTCATTTAGCAGACGCTTTTATCCAAAGCAACTTGCATTTGAGAATAAGACCAACACAAGCAAGAATTCAAACAAGATGGGACGTCATCATTAAGTGGTAGTCAGACTGCTGTGATTCCTGTTGGACCAAGGTGCTGTCATGTAGTGCTGGAGGCAGTGCTATTTTTATTTTTTTTGTAAGTCATTTAGTTTAAATACAAGATCACGAATTCATCAAACAATATTATCGTGGGCATAAGTGCACACAGCTTATCCAGTATTGTATATATTTTCAGTGTGATAATGCAAAAGAGGTCAAAGTTATACATTTTAAATATGCATTAAGACACATTTATGAAAACAAGGGTGGGCTAATCTGGACTAATGTTTGACATCTTGGCTATCACAGCTTCATTCTAATCTTTAAGTGCATTGAAAAATTAACAAGTAAAAAACTGAGAAACCTTGTGAATGCTTGAGTTTTTAAGTTGGCACAAAGCATTATAAAATCAGATCAAGCAGGTTAGTTACACAAGTGACCTTAAAATGACTGATAAAGGATGTGTAAAAAAACTAAAAAGACTCACAGTGGCAGCACATAAGCTGCAAAGAAAACAGTCTGTTCCTCTTTTAGTGCGACATTCAAATGGGCAGAAATTCTGTTCACACAGCTTTAGAAAAAAAAGAAAAAAGAAAAACTGTAAACAGTTATTGGTGGGTTTCAGCTGTTGTACAGTACAGATTTAGTGAAGTTTATCTTTCATCATTTCATATTTTACAAGGTGTTAACTTGTCAACTGCAAGTGGATTTGGTTTAGGTTTTAAACTTAAACCTAATTAGTCTCATTGTAACTAGAGGTCACATATTCAGTGAAATTGTGTAATTCCATCCTTCAAACCCGACTGACCTCCAAAAACCAAATGTGCTGTCTCTTAAATATGAACTATTTAGGCAATGTTATAATCTTATGTCCCTCTATGGAGTTAATTCTATTTTCAGAAGCACAAAATTACATTGATTATGTTACAGATTATGATTATGTTATGGTGACTATTTCAATGTTGAGTTTAGAGCAAAGCTGCATACAGCCTAGACGAGAGCTAGTGGAATAACATGCGCTTTTTGGTTAAATTAGACAACAATCTACATGGCTGTTAATAAAGTGGACCATTTACAACGTTTTGGCCACAAACTTACCTCTCAGTTGTGTAATAACCATAAGCTACAGGACCGATTAAGTTATTCATAACTGACAAACAGTTTAAGAATATATTTTTTTTAGGTAAATAGTTTCAAACAAGCATAAAAAACTGGCTAACAAAAGCCTAATGTATGTGCAACAACAACACGCCCATGTTTTTTACACCTCTGCTGTAGTTCTTGTTTATTCTATTCACACGTTTTACTAATTTTGACATGTGCAAATGAATTCTAGTTAAAAACAAACAAAAGTAACTTTTGCATCATGCTGGTTAACCATACTTTTATGATTCTATATGCAACAAACTGTTTATTGCAGTGCACTGTAAGTTATTAAGATAAAAATACCTAAGACATATTCCTTTTTACATCATTCCATTTTATTAGAGAACATATTAAATAGGATCTGACGTTATAACTTACTTTAAAGGTCCCTAGTTTAGAAATAAAAAAAAAATCTATTTTACCCTAATTGATTTTATTAATTAAATAATATATGCACTAATCTCTGTTACAGATCTCAGCAGTAAGAAGAAAAACCAGCCTTTGCTTGCATAATGATTTCTAACCCGAGCACAAATACCACCACTGGACAACCAAACCTCACATCCAACATGACTTCAATAAATTATTTCACCATTTCTCTCCATGGACTCGTCTCTACAATTGGCATCCTGGAAAACCTTCTAATCCTTGGAGTGGTGGGGTTCTGTGTTAAGCGTTCTGTTATCAGCATCTGGATCCTGAACCTTGCAGCCTCTGATCTGTTGGCCACGGCTTCCCTGCCCTTCTTTACCCTCTACATGGCCCGTGGTAACACCTGGACATTGGGTGCAACCTTCTGCCGCATCCATTCCTCCATTTTTTTTCTCAACATGTTTGTGAGTGCCTTCCTCTTGGCAGCCATTTCTTTGGACCGCTGCCTGGTGGTGCTAAAACCTGTCTGGGCCCAGAACCACAGAAGCATCAAACTAGTGGGGAAGATATGTGGAGGAATTTGGGCCTTCGCTGTAATCTGCATTATCCCCTTTTACATGTTCCGTGACACAATTCCCGTAAAAAAAAGCAAGATTCTCTGTTACTACAATTATTATAAATTTCTCCCTAGTGGGCAATACGATAAGGAAGCTTTGGTCAAACAGCGGAAAGAGGGTTTGGCTTTTATGAAGTTCTTTCTAGCCTTCCTGATTCCTCTCCTAATCATCATCTGTAGCTATGCAGCTGTGAATGTCAACTTGGCACGCAGAGGCTGTCGGAGGCCTTTCCATTTTGTTCGACTGGTAATAGCTGTAGTTGTGACCTTTTTTCTCTGCTGGGCTCCATACCACATCTTCATCATCATGGAGGTAATGACCCCCAGTGAAAATCCTGCACATAAGTTTGCAACCAAGAGTCTTCCAATTTCAGCAACTATTGGCTTCCTTAACAGTGTCCTCAACCCCATCCTGTATGTGTTCAGCTGCCCTGACTTGTGCCATAAGATCAGACACTCTCTTGGGGCAGTGATGGAAAGTGTACTGGCTGAAGATCTGGTAGAGCTAGCCAAGCGCCGCAGCACTATGCGAAGCTCCATCAGCACTTCCGAGTTTGCAATGAAGCCGAAGCGATCCATTCCAACTTCCACCTCTCTAAGTACGGAGGAGCAGGCTGAAAGGCTCATTAACATGAACTGAAAGAACCTATTTATATCCATAGTGTAGCAATAGTGTAGCTGGTATGTGAAGAAAACTTGATTTGTCCTCTGTCATTTTGCTGTGTCATGCTATGTGATAATGTAACAAGAAACTCAATTTCCCTGATATGCTCCACTTAGAATTTAAAGTTGATGTTTTTCTAGGGCCTGTTTTTGTCCCCTCTTCCCTTTTTAATGTTAATGTTTATAAGTTTATTTTAAACTACTTTAGATGTGTTTCAGAGTCATTCCTTCTTCTAGTAAGCTTTACATTTGGGATTTTTATTTCTTGTTTGTTTGTGCTGGTCACACTCTCAGATGAGCATTACCAGAAAAAGAAGCTTTGTTTTAAGAGTTTAGGCTCTTTAAATGCCTTAACTCTTCTACAATGTGCTTGATTAACATATTTTCCTGCATGAATTGTTTTATTTTCAACAAAGCAGCTAGAGCAGCCTAAACCATACTGTATATAACGAACATTTTTACTGTGGTAGTGCTAAAGAGCAAACAGCATTAAGGGTGGAACATACATTGATTTCAGTTTCATACTTGGCAAGATGAGCTGTAGGTCTCAAATGAAGGATGTTTCTCATGCTAGATATTATCAGGAGGTGCAGGTGCTGACACAAGCAACATTTTTGCAGGTACAAAGTGCTCTTATGTAAATGAATGTACTCATAAAGCTTTGTGTATATGATATTACTCAAAATCTGCATTGTGCATTAGTTTTATATCATTATATATATCATAATAAAATAATGAAAAAAAATCTAAAGAAAAAACTGATGTTGCAATGTCACATGTTGGACTTAAAAAGTTAGACACAATTATGAAAGAAAGACAGATGAAAAAATAAATATTACAAAAAGCCTGAACTGATAGTGGGAGTTGCTTAAATCAGAATCTGGCTGTTAACTTGGTTTCATATCCCCCCCTTTTTTTAAAGATTGACATAATTTGAAATGAAAATCTTATTCTTTTCAACATATTCTTTTGTCATAGTTGTTTAAAATGAAACCCAGTATGCTGACTTAAATATAGCAAGTTCTTCTGAAACCAGTGGCTTGCAAATGCTTCCAAGTTTAACACTGTTTTCTTTCTAAAGCAATGATTCATATGTCACCACAGTAAACTGCAGTACAGAGGTTGTAATAGCTGTGGCAACAGCTTTAAAAATGCAATCATGTAGAAAAAAGACAAGACTTTCTCATAATCCTTTACTAGTCACTCAATAGATAAACCTGACTAAAAGATCTGTGGGATTTCATCTTGAGTTGTTCGAAAAAAGATAATTTTGTGATACATCACATGCAACAGAACACCTAAAATATAGAATTTCTACTGAAACAAAACAAAACAAAACAAAACCCAAACAGAAATCTAAATGATTAAGAAATAACTATAAATGTATTTTGCATATCAGATCATTGTGCATCAAACTCTATTAGCTCTTCAATGTAAATTTCTTTTTATAAAGATTTGGTGTAACAAATGGCAAAAAAAGTTTGTCACTTTGACACATTTTCTGAGAAGGCAATGTTCCTCTTGAGGTTTGAGACTTCCTTTTGTTGTATTTATACATTGAGTGCTTGAGTTGTGCGTTACAGAGACCACGCCAGGGCTGCCAGTAACAATTTAAACAAAGGAGTCCGGTAGGTGATTTCTTTTTTCTACACAGTGTCTACATATTTTTCTATTCTATTCTACTATTCTACAGTCATTTAGCAGACGCTTTTATCCAAAGCAACTTGCATTTGAGAATTAGAACAACACAAGCAAGAATTCAAACAAGATGGGACGTCATCATTAAGTGGTAGTCAGACTGCTGTGATTCCTTTTGGACCAAGGTGCTGTCATGTAGTGCTGGAGGCAGTGCTAATTTATTTATTTATTTATTTCATTTTTTTTTTTTGTAAGTCATTTTGTTTAAATACAAGATCACGAATTCATCAAACAGTATCATCGTGGGCATAAGTGCACACAGCTTATTCAGTATTATATATATTTTCAGTGTGATAATGCAAAAGAGGTCAAACTTATACATTTTAAATATGCATTAAGACTCATTTATGAAAACAAGGGTGGGCTAATCTGGACTAATGTTTGACATCTTGGCTATCACAGCTTCATTCTAATCTTTAAGTGCATTGAAAAATTAACAAGTAAAAAACTGAGAAACCTTGTGAATGCTTGAGTTTTTAAGTTGGCACAAAGCATTATAAAATCAGATCAAGCAGGTTAGTTACACAAGTGACCTTAAAATGACTGATAAAGGATGTGTAACAAAACTAAAAAGACTCACAGTGGCAGCACATAAGCTGCAAAGAAAACAGTCTGTTCCTCTTTTAGTGCGACATTCAAATGGGCAGAAATTCTGTTCACACAGCTTTAGAAAAAAAAAGAAAAAAGAAAAACTGTAAACGGTTATTGGTGGGTTTCAGCTGTTGTACAGTACAGATTTAGTGAAGTTGTGTAATTCCATCCTTCAAACCCGACTGACCTCCAAAAACCAAATGTACTGTCACTTAAATATGAACTAGCAGTCATTTTATGACTACTTCAGGCAATGTTATAATCCTATGTCCCTCTATGGAGTTAATTCTATTTTCAGAAGCACAAAATTACATTGATTATGTTACAGATTATGATTATGTTATGGTGACTATTTCAATGTTGAGTTTAGAGCAAAGCTGCATACAGCCTAGAAGGGAGCAAGTGGAATAACATGCGCCATTTGGTTAAATTAGACAACAGTCTACATGGCTGTTAATAAAGTGGACCATTTACAATGTTTTGGCCACAAACTTACCTCCCAGTTGTGTAATAACCATAAGCTATAGGACCGATTAAGTTATTCATAACTGACAAACAGTTTAAGAACATATTTTTTTAGGTAAATAGTTTCAAACAAGCATAAAAAACTGGCTAACAAAAGCCTAATGTATGTGCAACAACAACACGCCCATGTTTTTTACACCTCTGCTGTAGTTCTTGTTTATTCTATTCACACGTTTTACTAATTTTGACATGTGCAAATGAATTCTAGTTAAAAACAAACAAAAGTAACTTTTGCATCATGTTGGTTAACCATACTTTTATGATTCTATATGTAACAAATTGTTTATTGCAGTGCACTGTAAGTTATTAAGATAAAAATACCTAAAACATATTCCTTTTTACATCATTCCATTTTATTAGAGAACATATTAAATAGGATCTGAAGTTATAACTTACTTTAACAGTACCTAGCTTAGAAAAAAAAAATCAATTTTCCCCCAATTTATTTTATTAATTAAATAATATATGCACTAATCTCTGTTACAGATCTCAGCAGTAAGAAGAAAAACCAGCCTTTGCTTGCATAATGATTTCTAACCCGAGCACAAATACCACCACTGGACAACCAAACCTCACATCCAACATGACTTCAATAAATTATTTCACCATTTCTCTCCATGGACTCGTCTCTACAATTGGCATCCTGGAAAACCTTCTAATCCTTGGAGTGGTGGGGTTCTGTGTTAAGCGTTCTATTATCAGCATCTGGATCCTGAACCTTGCAGCCTCTGATCTGTTGGCCACGGCTTCCCTGCCCTTCTTTACCCTCTACATGGCCCGTGGTAACACCTGGACATTGGGTGCAACCTTCTGCCGCATCCATTCCTCCATTTTTTTTCTCAACATGTTTGTGAGTGCCTTCCTCTTGGCAGCCATTTCTTTGGACCGCTGCCTGGTGGTGCTAAAACCTGTCTGGGCCCAGAACCACAGAAGCATCAAACTAGTGGGGAAGATATGTGGAGGAATTTGGGCCTTCGCTGTAATCTGCATTATCCCCTTTTACATGTTCCGTGACACAATTCCCGTAAAAAAAAGCAAGATTCTCTGTTACTACAATTATTATAAATTTCTCCCTAGTGGGCAATACGATAAGGAAGCTTTGGTCAAACAGCGGAAAGAGGGTTTGGCTTTTATGAAGTTCTTTCTAGCCTTCCTGATTCCTCTCCTAATCATCATCTGTAGCTATGCAGCTGTGAATGTCAGCTTGGCACGCAGAGGCTGTCGGAGGCCTTTCCATTTTGTTCGACTGGTAATAGCTGTAGTTGTGACCTTTTTTCTCTGCTGGGCTCCATACCACATCTTCATCATCATGGAGGTAATGACCCCCAGTGAAAATCCTGCACATAAGTTTGCAACCAAGAGTCTTCCAATTTCAGCAACTATTGGCTTCCTTAACAGTGTCCTCAACCCCATCCTGTATGTGTTCAGCTGCCCTGACTTGTGCCATAAGATCAGACACTCTCTTGGAGCAGTGATGGAAAGTGTACTGGCTGAAGATCTGGTAGAGCTAGCCAGGCGTCGCAGCACCATGCGGCACTCCATCAGTTTGCAATGAAGCCGAAGCGATCCATTCCAACTTCCACCTCTCTAAATACGGAGGGGCAGGCTGAAAGGCTCAGTAATATGAACTGAAACAACCTATTTATATCCATAGTGTAGCAATAGTGTAGCTGGTATGTGAAGAAAACTTGATTTGTCCTCTGTCATTTTGCTGTGTCATGCTATGTGATAATGTGACAAGAAACTCCATTTCCCTGATATGCTCCACTTAGAATTTAAAGTTGATGTTTTTTCTAGGGCCTGTTTTTGTCCCCTCTTCCCTTTTTAATGTTAATGTTTATAAGTTTATTTTAAACTACTTTAGATGTGTTTCAGAGTCATTCCTTCTTCTAGTAAGCTTTACATTTGGGATTTTTATTTCTTGTTTGTTTGTGCTGGTCACACTCTCAGATGAGCATTACCAGAAAAAGAAGCTTTGTTTTAAGAGTTTAGGCTCTTTAAATGCCTTAACTCTTCTACAATGTGCTTGATTAACATATTTTCCTGCATGAATTGTTTTATTTTCAACAAAGCAGCTAGAGCAGCCTAAACCATACTGTATATAACGAACATTTTTACTGTGATAGTGCTAAAGAGCAAACAGCATTAAGGGTGGAACATACATTGATTTCAGTTTCACACTTGGCAAGATGAGCTGTAGGTCTCAGATGAAGGATGTTTCTCATGCTAGATATTATCAGGAGGTGCAGGTGCTGACACAAGCAACATTTTTGCAGGTACAAAGTGCTCTTATGTAAATGAATGTACTCATAAAGCTTTGTGTATATGATATTACTCAAAATCTGCATTGTGCATTAGTTTTATTTCATTCAAGTGCTATCTTTTAATAAAATAATAAAAAAAATCTATAGAACAAAATTCTGATGTTGCAATGTCACATGTGTCTTGCAGTCATTTCACCAAAGTGACACTTGTGTTTCTACAGATATTCACACCACAATTTCCTAAATGACTGACAGGAAAGAAGCGTTTGAAAAAATGTCAATCGTTGTAAACAAAAACACAAAGAATAGTTTTGTGAGTTTTCCATTGTGGTTCTTTTCCACGTTCTTGAAATAGTCAAAAGAAATAAATATTGTAAATAGATGGTCAGAAAATGACTAGGTTTTATTCCATTTGTCTGTATTTGCCCTCTTGATACCACAGCAGATTCAAATGTGCAGTTTTGATAAGTTTAAAATGGCAGATTTTAGTTTCAAAGTAGCAAAAGTTACAATCAAATCACTTGAAGATTTTTGCATTATATTGAAGCTAAATGTAGATGACCACAAAAGACTAAAACGGAGAAAATTTCTACAAATAAACATACAGAAATATTCTGAGAAACTAGTATTATAGTTCACATTGCATATTGTAAAAAACTAAATGCATAAATTTCAACTGGGTGGCAAAACTGCTTTGACTTAACAGGAATTACATGTGTGGTCTATAGCCCAGTTTAAATAGCTAGTAAGGTATTTTCTCTGGTTTCACTCTCCCTCTGAGTGTCAAGGCGATATCTGGTGCTCATGGTTATATTTTTGTGGTTGTTTTGCCCTCTTCCCAAACAGGGTAGAGACCTTTGCAGCTCCAGCCGAGCATCAGGGCACAGAAAGATGTAGAAGAGGGGATCTAGCAGGGTGTTGAGGCTGGTCAGACCATAGCACAGGTGATAGATGAGGAAAATGGAGCGCTCAAATCCACATGGCTCATCAGTCTGCAGAAAAGAAACAAATCTATATCCGCCCACGAGGTGGTAGGGACCAAAGACTGCAATGAAGTTGACAGTTATCACGACAAGGATTCCTACAATTTTGTGCTGCTCATGATCGGAGAGAGAAGGGGACTGGCGAAGTGTCACCTTTTTTAGGTCTAAATTTTATGAAATATTGACCTGATTATTACTAAAGTGATCATCTAATGTAAAAATATGAAGGAAAAACTGTCTTTCATAAACAGCCAATGATCTATTTTCATCAACAGGTGTTTACTGTGGGTGATGCTGCTGTAGGACTTTTATCGCTTACACTTACACTTCAATGATAAAAGGATAAAAGGTAAAACGTGTTTTTATCCATATCAGTTTTGTCAGTTTCTTCATCAATGTTGGCTGTTTAACTTCAGTTGTCACATCTGCTGGTATTGTGACAAAAATTTTCACCATGTAGACGATTGGTAAGATGATATATGAATTCTGAATTATGATCTAAAACACGATAGAGATAATTTAGAACATATAAAAGTACATTACATGCTGCATTTACTGACATCTGACGTTTATCCAAGGGAAGGTCAGTTGCAGTAAATATTTGTAGCATTGGTCCTTTCTGTTGATACAATACAGTAAAAATGTAAATAAATAAAATAAATAAAAGTAAAAAAAAACTCACCAATCATGAGCAATTTGAAAGCTGTGTTTCAGCTGCTCACTGGAAAAGAAATTGCAGTTGACATCCTCACCAATAATTAATAATTACACTTTATAATCATCCTGTTTCCCATATCTTATGGATGAGCAAGGAGAAAGTGTATACACACACACGGCATCATTGTTACAGTCTGTCCTTTTCCTTTCAGTCAGTCACTCCTCGTTTGCCTGATTCTCCACACCAGTTCTGGATACACTCATCAGCATTAACCCAACCAGTCACACCTGTTCCCTATTGACTCTCCGGTCCTTATATACTCCACCAGTTCAATTACTCCTGGTCGGACCTTGAACCATTCACCTAATGGACTCACTCCCGTTCCGATTCCTCACCTCTGTATCGGTAACAGTATGTTTATCTTCAATATACCAGTCTGAATAAACCTGTTAACGTTCCCTTGTCTCCCTGGAGTCCTTGTGTAACAATCATACAGAGAAAAAGTAATTTAATATTATAATAGTTTCCAAACCAAACAACAACAAACCAGCAGACAACACAAGGACCAAAAAAAGAGTAAATCCAATTACCCCCATGCATAGGAGCGAGATATGCAGGCCAGTGATCATTCATCCACGTTGGCTGCCCCAAGTTAGCCACTCGGTTCTCTAGTAAGATAATTTGCTTGTCTTTTTGTGCGTTCAGGAATTTTCAGGAAAGTTTTTTCACCACATCAACTAAGTCCAAAATTAAGAAATAGAGATGTGACGTTCATGAACGAATCGATTCTTTTGAATCACTCTTTTAATTGAACAATGGGAACCGATTCACAGCTGTGAGCCTTTCATTTGCGAGCCATTCTTTATACATAAAAATTTTTGACACTGCCTTCATCAAATCAAATGAAACTTTATTTATAAAGCGCGTTTCATGCCATAGGCAACACAAAGTTCTTTACATGATTAGAAACATAAGAATAAAAACACTCAATGACATCTTTCACACAGTCACACGCACACACGTATACACACACACCAAGCCCAATCCCCAACCCCCTTCCAGCTAAAAATGACTGAATGAATAAATGAATAAGTAAATAAGTAGTACAGCTGGGTAAAATGAAAATAAAATACATAACATTTGTGACTTCGAAGTCTGATGTCCAACACGCTCCATTCATGTGAAGCATCTATGGGCAGAGAATATTGTTTGGAAACAAATACTGTGAGTTCTATCCAAAACATTTACTAGAATTTGCACTGACTGCTCAGGTCTATCCTTTATGTATATATTTCCTATAATTTTTTAATCTTGTATAGTAGATTTCATATAGGTACATATTTTGATTGTTTGTCATATATATTGTGAAATTTTGTAAGATATTGTGAGAACGAGCCAGTGTTTTGAATGGCTCTTTGAAAGGAACAGCTCCTCAAGATCCAGCTCACTTCAAAGAGCCATAAATCCCATCTCTAGCTGATACACACTCTACAGGCATAAATAAAACCAGTGACCCACCTTTGCGATCCTGATGTCTTCTCTGCCAGGTAATTATGACTTGGACTGGCAGAAGACAGAGAGCTCCTTCCTGGGTGCTGCGCCCTGGGTGATGGTGCTGCATTGTGCCCCCCTGCTGGAAAAAAGCCAGCGGTTCTCTGCCCACGCTGTCCGGCCTTTCCCCGTCATCCTGTTTAGCTCCTATCCCTCTATTATGTTATTTGTTTTTCCCTGTTTTGACTTTTCTCTGCGCTTATATACTTTTAGGGAGGTGTCAAGGAACAACTTTGTTGCTCACAGTTTACTCTTTTTTGTGTTTCACAGTTTGTGACAGAAGAAAAGCACTTACTGCCATGTAAATACACTGATATAGTAACTTCATTGAGTGTGAAAACACCAGCTTATGTAGCATTTGCATACAGTGTCTCCAGCCAGCTAAAGTGTTACAGGACAAAAAGCAGAAGTGAAGGCATACACTTTTATTGCTCTTAAGTGACAAAAAAAAAAAAAAAAAAAGTATTTCATGCCTTTGATAATTAATGACAAAAATTTTAAATCACATTATTTATGGAATTTCAGAAAAGCATAAAATCTAAATAATGAGACTCATCATTTGATATACTGTACATGTTGTAACTGCTCACACATTTTTCAAAGCATCTGCCCAGCAGATGTCAGTGTTAATCCAGGGCAGAATCAAATACAATAAAGATGTTTTACATCTTTACACTGTGCAAAGACACAAAAATAATCAATTTATACATGTTTGTACAAACGCCGCTCTTTGGTACTGATTTATGAGACCAGAGAGTGTCTTCTTGAGTGAACGCCCTGCTTGTCCTCAAGTTTGGTAACTTCTGCTTTGCTTGCTTGTTCTTGAGATATTCAACACGCTAAGGCCCACATGTCAGCAGATTTTGATGTACTTGATAACACAGCAGTGAAGCAGTTTTACACAATATGTAAGACAGTTATTAGTTTCACTACATATGAGTAATACTTTAACTTTTGTCTGAAAATTAAACACTTTTAAATACATTAAAAAGAATTCTTAACTTCATATAAGAACGAAACCTTAATAGTGATGACAGTAAAAGGAAGTCTTCCAGATCATAGAAGAAAGAGATAAATACTTAACCCCAAACCACATACACATTTACACACACATGAACACTCACTTGTTTGTGTCTTTAGTTCATCACAATAATTGTAATGTAAGGGAACTTCTAGATGCGAAGTGTGCCAAAAGAGGAGGAGTAATTATTTTCTTATTGCTCCTGATCTGCTTTTACAGTAACAGACATCAAATTTGCCTCTTAAATACTTGAAAAAACAAAACAAAACAAAACAAAAACCTTGCTTCAGTAGCACAAGACACCAAGAGGAGATTACAATTTGTTGTAGTCAGTGTTGGGATAGTTACTCTACAAAAGTAATTAGTTACTAGTTACTCATTATTTCTATAAATAGTAATGGTATTACTTTACTAGTTACTGCATTTGAAAAGTAACATCACTACTTATTACTTTACATTTCTTAATTCAAGTAGACATGGACAAATATCATAGCTGAATCATCTCTGCCTGTCTGTATAGTGTTGACTGTATATTGTAAACAAAATGGCTTTAAAACCATAAGAACAACATCCCTGTCTGTGGGAAGAAATGGCCACACACTCTTAATTATTTTATCTAGTATTTTTTCTAAACCTGGGCGATTCAGTAGTCGACAGGGGGCGCATGTCTCCTACAATGAACCCTGCAACTAGCTTGTTAATTTCTGTCTTACCGGCTGCTGCTCTCCAGGAAATGTTGAAAAAAGCTTAGCTTGTTTTGGCGGGTCGGCTGAAGGACTCCTTACACTGACCGGCGAGCAGGATCTTTCACCACAAGTTTGGACTGAAACTGGACTGAACTAAAAATAATGTGAATATCGCCACTGACCAAAAGCCCCTGTCTCCGTCTCCAGCTCCATTATCATTTCCTTGGTTAGCGCACAATCAGCTACATCACGTCAATTAATCTCTATGGCAACGTGTCCAGGCAAGCACACACACAGGCAGCAGCATGTGTGAACCACTTAAAACGGATCAGGACTTCACACACAGGAAAACAAGGCTCGAGTAACGCAGAAAAACGCGTTACTGTAGTCCAGTAAAGTAATTTCGTTATTTGTTTGTACCTTTAAAGAAGAAACACGTTGTCTAAGCAGGTAGCGGATGCTAAAATTCTACAATTCAGACTGGGATAAATTAAAAGTTGGATGTGAGTGTGCAGGTGTTTCTTCAAATTTGTCAAGTATTCTGTAAGTAAAGACATTTGGTTAAAGATGTCTGACAAAGTGTAACTGTAGCACTATGTCTGTGTCTCAAGAAAAATCATGCTAGTTTTATAAAAAAAAACAAACAAACAAACAAACAAACAAACAAAAAACCACAAGGACAGGAAACAGGCCTTCAAGAAAAGACAGCAGTCCAGACTGTATGGGAGGATTTGACTTAAAAAGTTTGACACAATTATGAAAAGAAAGAGGGATAAAAAAAAAAAAAATTACAAAACACCTGAACTGATAGTGGGAGTTGCTTAAACCAGAATCTGGCTGTTAACTTGGTTTCATATCCTCTTTTTTTTCAAGACTTACATAATTTGAAATGAAAATCTTATTCTTTTCAACATATTCTTTTGTCATAGTTGTTTAAAATGAAACCCAGTATGCTGACTTAAATATAGCAAGTTCTTCTGAAACCAGTGGCTTGCAAATGCTTCCAAGTTTAACACTGTTTTCTTTTTAAAGCAATGATTCATATGTCACCACAGTAAACTGCAGTACAGAGGTTGTAATAGCTGTGGCAACAGCTTTAAAAATGCATCCATGTAGAGAAAAAGACAAGACTTTCTCATAATCCTTTACTAGTCACTCAATAGATCAATCTGACTAAAAGATCTGTGGGATTTTATTTTAAGTTGTTCGATAAAAGATAACTTTCTGATACATCATATGCAACAGAACACCTAAAATATAGAATTTCTACTGAATAAAAACTAAACAAAACAAAATAAAACAAAAACCAAGACAAAACCCAAACAAGAATCTAAATGATTAAGAAATAACTATAAATGTATTTTGCAGATCAGATCATTGTGCATCAAACTCTATTAGCTCTTCAATATAAATTTCCTTTTACAAAGGTTGTGGTGTAGCAAATGGCAAAAAAGTTTGTCACTTTGACACATCATTTTCTGAGAAGGCAATGTTCCTCTTGAGGTTTGAGACTTCCTTTTGTTGTATTTATACATTGAGTGCTTGAGTTGTGTGTTACAGAGACCACGCCAGGGCTGCCAGTAACAATTTAAACAAAGGAGTCCGGTAGGTGTTTTTTTTTTTTCTACACAGTATATACATATTCTTCAATTCTATTCTACTATTCTACAGTCATTTAGCAGGTGCTTTTATCCAAAGCAACTTGCATTTGAGAATAAGAACAACACAAGCAAGAATTCAAACAAGATGGGACGTCATCATTAAGTGGTAGTCAGACTGCTGTGATTCCTGTTGGACCAAGGTGCTGTCATGTAGTGCTGGACGCAGTGCTAATTTTTTTTTTTTTGTTTTTTTTTGTAAGTCATTTTGTTTAAATACAAGATCACGAATTCATCAAACAATATCAACTTGGGCATAAGTGCACACAGCGTATCCAGTATTGTATATATTTTCAGGGAGATTATGCAAAAGAGGTCAAAGTTATACATTTTAACCCCTTACGATGCAGACGTACCGGTCCCAGTATGACTACTAATCAACAACACTGCAGCCATGTGTGCAAACCCCTCTGTCATGAATGCCCACAATATACACATCAAATGAAAGCTCAAAGTCTCGTCTTTCCGATGATATAAACCATTTTGACATGCAACAACCACAGCGCTAACACTAAAGCCTTTTTTACAGAAAAGCAGAAAGTTTAAATGTTGACTTTCCTTACCTATGAGGGCTCTCTATAGGTCAAACATCAATATTTCCCATCAAGATTGGCCTCATTCTGTCTCTCATTACAGGTTAGGCGAGGACAAAAAATATTTTTTTTCTGTGTGTTCTAAAGTGTATAACTTTTTATTAGTAATACTTACTGTGATTCTGATTGCTGTGGGTGAAACTAGAGAGTGTTACCTTTACAAAGGGCCCAAGCCTGTACTTACAATCCAGAGGGTTCAATAACAGCAGTAATTTAAATATGGAGAGGTCATATTACAGGCGTTTTTGCCAAAATGACCCCTTGCTTGATAGAGGGGTTAAATATGCATGAAGACACATTTATGAAAACAAGGGTGGGCTAATCTGGACTAATGTTTGACATCTTGGCTATCACAGCTTCATTCTAATCTTTAAGTGTATTGAAAAATTAACAAGTAAAAAACTGAGAAACCTTGTAAATGCTTGAGTTTTTAAGTTGGCACAAAGCATTATAAAATCAGATCAAGCAGGTTAGTTACACAAGTGACCTTAAAATGAATGATAAAGGATGTGTAAAAAAACTAAAAAGACTCACAGTGGCAGCACATAAGCTGCAAAGAAAACAGTCTGTTCCTCTTTTAGTGCGACATTCAAATGGGCAGAAATTCTGTTCACACAGCTTTAGAAAAAAAAGAAAAAAGAAAAACTGTAAACAGTTATTGGTGGGTTTCAGCTGTTGTACAGTACAGATTTAGTGAAGTTTATCTTTCATCATTTCATATTTTACAAGGTGTTAACTTGTCAACTGCAAGTGGATTTGGTTTAGGTTTTAAATGTAATTGGTCTCATTGTAACTAGAGGTCGTATATTTAGTGAAATTGTATAATTCCATCCTTCAAACCCGACTGACCTCCAAAACCAAAAGTGCTGTCTCTTAAATAGGATCTGACGTTATAACTTACTTTAAAGGTCCCTAGCTTAGAAATAAAAAAAATCTATTTTATCCTAATTGATTTTATTAATTAAATAATATATGCATTAATCTCTGTTACAGATCTCAGCAGTAAGAAGAAAAACCAGCCTTTGCTTGCATAATGATTTCTAACCCGAGCACAAATACCACCACTGGACAACCAAACCTCACATCCAACATGACTTCAATAAATTATTTCACCATTTCTCTCCATGGACTCGTCTCTACAATTGGCATCCTGGAAAACCTTCTAATCCTTGGAGTGGTGGGGTTCTGTGTTAAGCGTTCTGTTATCAGCATCTGGATCCTGAACCTTGCAGCCTCTGATCTGTTGGCCACGGCTTCCCTGCCCTTCTTTACCCTCTACATGGCCCGTGGTAACACCTGGACATTGGGTACAACCTTCTGCCGCATCCATTCCTCCATTTTTTTTCTCAACATGTTTGTGAGTGCCTTCCTCTTGGCAGCCATTTCTTTGGACCGCTGCCTGGTGGTGCTAAAACCTGTCTGGGCCCAGAACCACAGAAGCATCAAACTAGTGGGGAAGATATGTGGAGGAATTTGGGCCTTCGCTGTAATCTGCATTATCCCCTTTTACATGTTCCGTGACACAATTCCCATAGAAACAGGCCAGATTCTCTGTTACTACAATTATTATAAATTTCTCCCTAGTGGGCAATACGATCAGGAAGCTTTGGTC